>NC_037684.1:2986743-2998595 GCF_003255815.1 Theropithecus gelada
CCCCCCTCCCCTCCCCCCCCCCTTGAGACAGAGTTTTGCTCTTGTTGCCCAGGCTGGAGTGCAATGTCATGATCTCGCTCACTGCAACCTCCGCCTCCCAGGTTCAATCAATTCTCCTGCCTCAGCCTCCCAAGTAGCTGGGATTGCAGGTATGCGCCACCATGCCCAGCTAATTTTTTGTATTTTTAGTATAGATGGGGTTTCTCCATGTGGGTCAGGCTGGTCATGAACTTGTGACCTCAGGTGATCCGCCTGCCTTGGCCTCCCAAAGTGTTGGGATTACAGATATGAGCCACTGTGCCCAGCTTTTCTTTTCTTTTCTTTTTTTTGAGACGGAATTTTGCTCTTGTTGCCCAGGCTGGAGTGCAATGGCATGATCTCGGCTCACTGCAACCTCCACCTCCCGGGTTCAAATGATTCTCCTACCTCAGCCTCTGAGTAGCTGAGATTACAGGTGTGTGCCACCACACCTGGTTAAAGTTTTTGTATTTTTAGTAGAGACAGGGTTTTGCCATGTTGGCCAGCCTGGTCTTGAACTCCTAACTCCTGACCTCAGGTGATCCACCTGCCTTGGCCTCCCAAAGTGCTAGGATTACAGGCGGGTGTGAGCCACCGCACCCTTTAATGTGAAGGTAGTATATACTGGGTTGTTTAAACAGGATAATGCTTGCAAAGTACTTAACTTACTGCCTGATACATGCTAACACTCAATAAATTGTTGGCTATCATACATTTGCTGCCTAATATAAATGTTTATTAGTACATAAAGAGAATGTTCTTTTTTTTTTTGACAGGGTCTCACTCCTGTCACCCAAGCTGGAGTGCAGTGGCACGATCTTGGCTGACTGCTGCCTTGACCTCCTCCCCGGCTCAAGTGATCCACCCACCTTTGCTCTCAAGTAGCTAGGACTACAGGCAAATGCCACCGCCCAGCTAATTTTTGTAGAGATGGGATTTTGCCATGTTGCCTGGCCTGGTATCAAACTCCTGAGCTCAAATGGTTCCACCTGCCTCAGCCTCCCAAAGTGCTGGGGAGAGTCTAATATTTAAGGATGAGTTGCATTATATAATTTTGATTTGATATTGGATTTATTTTTATTTTTATTTATTTGAGACGGAGCCTCTCTCTGTCGCCCAGGATGGAGCGCAGTGGCATGATCTCGGCTTACTGCAACCTCCACCTCCTCGGTTCATGCCATTCTCCTGCCTCGGCCTCCCAAGTAGCTGGGACTACAGGCACCTGCCACCATGCCTGGCTAATTTTTTTGTATTTTTAGTAGAGACGGGGTTTCACCGTGTTAGCCAGGATGATCTCGATCTCCTGACTTCGTGATCTGCCTGCCTCGGCCTCCCAAAGTGCATGAGCCCAAAGGCCTGAGCCACTGCGCCTGGAGATATTTATGTATTTGGAGTCTGACATATATTTTTGAAAGAAATAGTTAGAATATCAATGTGGCTTAGTAACTTTTTGCACCTATAATCAACTACTATGTAGTACTTAATGGGATTTTTTTTCTATCTTTGGGATAGATTCTCACTCTGTCACTCAGGTTGGAGTGCAGTGGTGAAATCAAAGTTCACTACAACCTCAATCTTCTGGACTTAGTGATCCTCTCACCTCAGCCACCTCAGCAGCTAGGACTACAGGCGTATACCGCCACACCTGGCTAATTTTTTTTAATTTTTAGTACAGACGAGGTCTCACTATGTTGCCCAGGTTGGTCTTAATCTTCTGAGCTTAAGTGATCCTTCTGCCTTGGTCTCCCAAAGTGGTGAGATACAGACAGGAGCCACTGTGCCCACCTCTGATGGGAGTTTTTAATTTATCACAGGTTTTCTTTTTCCTTTGTTGGATATAAAGCTTGTCTTAAGAAATGACGTTTCAGGCTGAGTGTGGTGGCTCAGGCCTGTAATCCCAGCACTTTGGGAGGCTGAGGCGGGTGGATTGCTTGAGGTCAGGAGTTCGAGACCATCCTGGCCAATGTGATGAAACCCCATCTCTACTAAAAACAGAAATTAGCTGGGTGTAGTAGCAGGCGCCTGTAATCCCAGCTACTTGGGAGGCTGAGGCAGGAGAATCACTTGAACCAGGCGGAGGTTGCAGTGAGGCGAGATCATGCCATTGCACTCCAGCCTGGGAGACAAAAGCAAAACTCCGTCTCAAAAAAAACACAAAAAACAAAAAACAACATTTCTTTTCCAGTACTTAATTTGTTTATTTAAGAAAAATTTGGTATCCCTCTTCTACCTTCTGGAGCTTTTTTTACCATCCCTGGCTTTGAAGGGATTCAGAGTACCCCTGTTCTTCTAAGTGGTTTTATTTAGGTATCTTTTGTAGGTGTGTCCTTACCTTGAAAGTGCCTTACGTTCCAAAATGTATTAATTCAACAAACTTTAAGTGATTATTTTGTGCCAGATAAGACAGCATATCAGCCCTGGGAGAATTCCACCTTCTGAATAGTTTTCTCAAGCTAGATATTCATAGGAAGACAAGGACTTTCCTATTATTTTTAGTTCCTCTAAGCCAGTGCTTTCAAACTTTAGTTTGTGATCCATTAACGGCTTGTAAATTCAATTTAGTGAGTCACAATAACAGTTCTAAAAAGTGATGAGGAGTGTTAGTATGGTGCATAAAGTAAGGGTAAACATTATTATGGGAAACTTTTGTTTGCCTCTTTTTTTTTTTGATGCCAGGGTCTTGCTCTGTTGCCCAGGCTGGAATGCAGTGGTGTGATCATAGCTCACTGCGGCCTCTACTTCCTGGCTCAAAGGATCCTCCCACCTCAGCCTCCTAAGTAACTGGGACTACAGGTGTGCACCACCACACCTGGCTAATTTTTGAAAAAATTTTTTTGTATAGACAGGGTCTCGCTATGTTGTCCAGGATGGTCTCAAATTCCTGAGCTTAAGTGATCCTCTTGCCTTGGCCTTCCAGAGTGCTTGGATTACAGGTGTAAGCTACTGCGCTCAACAGTTTGCCACATTTTTATATGTTCTGGGTACCTGGTTACACTGTTATAACAGTGGGAGGCCACTGTTTGGCCTCCCAAAGTGCTGGAATTATAAGCGTGAGCCACTGTGCCTGGCCTAAAATTTTTTTACCTCATCCCTTTTACTTCTAATCTTCTGTCTCTGAAGTATGCTTGTTTCAATTTTTGCTTTTTCCTTTTTCTTTCAACAACTCTTCTTCAATCTCTATTGATTCATCTGTAGTCCATTTAGTGGTCATATTGGGTATATTTACCTTTTCTGGGTTTCAAAGCTTGGGAGATAGCAAGGACTTTGCCTAAAAGATCCTGGGCAGGGTACCAGTAGTTTTGGGTAATCATGGTAACTTCTGAGGTTTTTGTATTAAGGAACATGTGTTATCAGATATCTAATGTCACACCCTGTGTGTGAGTGCAGTTTCTCATGAATTGCAGAATTTAAAAAAAAGAAGACTTTTTATTTTTTATCTGTTTATTTTTTTAAGACGATCTCACTCCCCTTCCCTATGCTAGAGTCCAGTGGCACGATCATGGCTCACTGCAACCTCGACTTCCTAGGCCGGTGACCTTTCACCTCAGCCTGCCAAGTAGCTGGGACTGCAGGCATGTGCCACCATACCTGACTAATTTTTTTGTATTTTTTGTAGTGATGAGGTTTTGTGACATTGCCAATGCTGGTCTCGAACTCCTGAGCTCAAGCAGTCTGCCTGCCTCAGCCTCCCAAAGTGCTGGGATTATAGGTGTGAGCCACTGTGCCTGGCTGAAAACTCTTTATTTGGAGGATATTAAGAAAATATCTTTTATTTTTATTTTATTTAGGGACATATATAGATTTAATTGAATTGAATTGAAATATGTCTGTTCATAAAATTACTATGTGACTAATTAAGTATATAAAGCGTACTTAAAAAGTACCAGGCCGCGCGTGATGGCTCACGTCTGTAATCCTAGCACTTTGGGAGGCCGAGGTGGGTGGATCACATGAGGTCAGGAGTTCAAAACCAGCCTGGCCAACATGCTGAAACCCTGTCTCTACTAAAAATACAAAAAAATTAGGCCTGGCACGGTGGCTTACGCCTGTAATCCTAGAATGGAGGCCGAGGTGGGCAGATCACAAGGTCAAGAGATCAAGACAGAGTGAGACTTATTCTCAAAAAAAAAAAAAAAATTAGCTGTGCGTGGTGGCAGGCAGGCACCTGCAATCCCAGCTACTAGGGAGGCTGAGGCAAGAGAATCGCTTGAACCTGGAAGGTGGAGGTTGCAGTGAGCTGAGATCATGCCATTGTACTCTAGCCTGGGTGGCAGGGCAAGATTCTGTCTCAAAAAAAAAACAAAAAAAACCAGCGTGCTGCAATGTGTTACATCTAACCATTATATTTATGTTTTAGTTGATGTTTTTAATTCACTCATGATAGTAGTTATAAACTTCTAGTTTGTATTTTGGATTGATTTGTTACGATTTATTCCCATGAGACTGAGAAAGAGGTTTCAGAAAAAGTTGATGAACAGCATAACTAAACAAGGTCAAGGTTTTTCCGTTTTTAGACTTGGGGAATTTAGTGTTACTGAAAATTGGAAAAGCTTTGTCTCTTTGCCAAAAGCATCCATATCCTTGACTGTACTTGGTGAGGAAACTTTGTTCTTCATTGTTGTACAGAAACTTTGTATGGTATATGTTGTTTTATTTAATATATAGTATTTAAGTAATCTCCTACTGCTTAAATGGTAGATGATGATGGTGTTTTATAGGGCTCATTACATGATAGGAGTATGGTATTTCAGTTGGTTTTATTTACTAGAATAGAGTTCTGAGTCCCAGAGGAGCAATATAATGTGCTCACTTTCAGATTGTTTTTTGTTTTTTGTGTTTCTTTTGAGACAGGGTCTTGCTGTGTCTCCCAGGCTGGAGTGTAGTGGCACAATCACAGCTCAATGTAGCCCTGACCTCCTGCACCGAAGCAGTCCTCATATCTCAGCCTCCCAAAGTGCTGGGATTACAGGTGTGAGTCACCATGCCTGGCCTAGATTCTTTACTTTGACATGTAGTTATTAGAGATAATGACTTTTTAATTCTCTAGAAAAGAACAAATAATTTGAAAATGGAGTAATTAAAAGATCATTTTATCTTCAGTTTAGGTAGTGACAAAGTATTTTTGTGTTTTATGTATGAATGTCTAGTTCTGTAAAATAATGCCATTAATCTTTAATCAAGAATGAAAAAGTTGGCTGGGCATGTAAAAAATAAAACAATGTTGAGATATCAAATATTTCTCTGTGTGTGGGAGGGAGATTTTTTTGTTTTGTTTTGTTTTTGAGACAGGGTCCTACTCTTGTAAGAACCTGTTGTAAGACTCCAGAGTGGAGTGCAGTGGTAGGATCACAGCTCACTGCATCCTTGATCTCCTGGGCTCAGGTGATCCTCCTGCCTCAGCCCCACAAGTAGCCACAGGCCTGTGCTACCACACCCAGCTAATTTTTTGTATTTTTAGTAGAGACAGGGCTTCACCATGTTGCCCAGGCTGGTCTTGGATTGCTGGACTCAAGTGATCCACCCAGCTCAATCTTCCAACGTGCCAGGATTACAGGCATGAGCCACCACACCTGGCCTGAAATATTTGCTAAAATAAGTAAAATAATTATGATATAAAAACTTTCGGCTGGGTATGGTATCTTCTGCCTGTAATCCCAGCACTTTGGGAGGCTGAGACAAGGGGATCGCTTGAGCCCAGGGATTCAAGATCAGCCTGGGCAACATAGTAAGGCCTCATCTCTACTAAAAATAAAAAATTAGCCTAGTATGGTAGCATGTGCCTGTGGTCCCAGCTACTCAGGATGCTGAGGCAGGAGGATTGCTGGAACCTAGAAGGATGGAGTTGCAGTGAGCCATGATAGTGCTACTGCATTCCAGCTTGGGCAACAGTGAGACCCTGTGTCTAAATAAATAGGTAAGTAAAAACTGTTTAATTTTTTGACAATATGTTAAAGTACACTACCATTCTGTATTTTAACATAAATTTTATTAAAGTTAGGTGAAATGATAGCCTGGATTTTAGTATCCATTATTTTACTCAATTTTATTCAAATGGCACTATGAGATGTGTTCAAAAAATTTTTGAAACAGCGTCCTTTTTTTTGAGATGGAGTTTCGCTCTTGTTGCCCAGGCTGGAGTGCAATGGCATGATCTTGGCTCTCCACAAACTCCATCTCCCAGGTTCAAGCGATTCTCCTGCCTCAGCCTCCCAAGTAGCTGAGATTACGGGCATGTGCCACCAGGCCCAGCTTATTTGTGTGTGTGTGTGTGTGTGTGTGTGTGTGTGTGTATGTGTATGTATGTTTAGTAGATACGGGGTTTCACCATGTTGGTCAGGCTGGTCTCAAACTCGTGACCTCAGGTGATACACCCGCCTTGGCCTGTGTATTACACAGTGCTGGGATTACAGAGTGCTGGGATTACAGGCGTGAGCCACCATGCCCTGACAAAACAGTGTCCTTTTAAAAATCCTTTTGGAACACAGTCATTAAGCCAGTTGGTTTACTCATGCTGCAGTAAATTTGGAAATCAATTTCAATTTAATGCTCTTTTGAGATACTCACATAGTTATAATTTGTAATTTGTTGGTATGTACTATGAAAACACCAAGTCAGAATAGTGATTGATGGAATTTGCTTTTAAAGACCACAAGTTTAGGCCAGGCGTGGTGGCTCATGCCTGTAAGCCCAGCATTTTGGGAGGCTGAGGTGGGTAGATCACCTGAGGTCAGGAGTTTGAGACCAGCCTGGCCAACATGGCGAAACCCCGTCTCTACTAAAAATGCAAAAATTAGCTGGGTGTGGTGGCTCTCACCTGTAATCCCAGCCATTCAGGAGGCGGAGGTAGGAGAATTGCTTGAACCTGGGAGGCGGAGTTTGCAGTGAGCCTAGATCGAACCTTTGTACTCCAGCCTGGGAGACAGAGCGAGACTCCATCTCAGAAAAAAAAAAGACCACCAGTAAGTGTAGCCAGTAAGTTATGTAGCTTTCATATCAAAGTAAGATTCAGCAATGACACACGTATTTTTGTATTTTTTGAGTGCAGCATTCTAGGCAGTGTGGTTATTAAAATAGGTTCAGTAATGACACATCTGTATTTATTAATAATTTTTTTGATGTGTTATTTTCTAGATACTGCGCCAGTATACAGCAAAGAGTAAGAATTGATCCCTCCCATTTTGTAGTTTAGTAAGGATACAGGCTTGCAAGTAAATACATACAATAGTGTAATGCAGGGTTTCCCAACTGTGGTAGTATTGACATTTTGGCTAGGATAATTCATTGTGTGGGGATCTGTGCTATGTATTATAGGATATTTTGCAGCATCACTAGTTTTTACCCATTAGATGCCAGTAGCATCACCCCTGGTTGTGATGATCAAAAAATGTTTCAGTTATTACCAAATGTCCCCTAGGGAGCAAAATCACCCGATTGAGAACCATTTATTTAGCTGTTATACAGGTAGAGTTAAGGGGTGTTTAGGAGTAGTGATTCCTGAGGGAGTGAGATTTTGTATGGGTCTTGAAAAAAAATAAAAGTGCAAAGGGTATTATATACCTGAGAGCATGAATGATCAATATTGAAGAGGGTGATAACTGATCATTTGTGGCTATAGGTTATTTATGTGATTTGGGATGGATGTCTGGCAAAATGAAGCCGAAAAGGTACTTTTGGGCCATATCTTTTTTCTTTTCTTTTTTCTTTTTCGAGACATGATCTCACTGTTTTGCCTAGGCTGGAGGGCAGTGGCACAGTCATGGCTCACTGTAGCCTTGCTTGACCTCCCTGGCTCAAGCAGTCCTCCCACCTCAGGTTCCCAAGTAGCTGAGACCACAGGAGTCCACTACCCACCCCCAGCCCCCAAACTGAGTAGCTGGGAGACAACTGGCATATACCGCCATGGCCAGCTAATTTTTGTAGCGACAGGGTTTCTCCATGTTACCTAGGCTGGTCTTGAACTCCTGTGCTCAAGTGATCCTCACACCTTAGCCTCCCAAAGTGCTGGCATTACAGGTGTGAGCTACCATGCTTAGCCATTTTTCTTTTTTTTTAAACTGTTTAATTGAGGTATAATTAATGCAACAAAGTGCATAAATATGAAGTGTAAGCCTGTTGAATTTTTGCAGATGTATATGTTCATGTAACCACCACTAAGAACAAGATAGAGAACATTCCTAGTACCTCTTACAGTTCTTTCTTTTTTTAGATACAGGGTCTTACTCCTTTGCCCAGGCAGGAGTGTAGTGGTGCCATCATAGCTCACTTCAGCCTTGAACTGCTGGGCTCAAGTGATCTTCCCATCTCAGCCTCCTGAGGAACTAGGACTGACTACAGGCACATATAGGAATGAGGACTTGTTGTGTTGCGCAGGCTGGTCTTGAACTCCTGGCCTTAAGCCATTCTTCTGCTTTGGCCTCCCAAAGTGCTGGGATTACAGGCATGAGACACCATGTCTGACTGTCTTTCTTCTTAAAATTTGTATTTTACTGGTTGTTCTTTCTGACTGCTTTTAATAGTAGGTGTCTCTTAACACAGTGCTTTTCTGTCTCTCTCTCTTCCTGCTTCCTCCCCAACTCCATCCTTTATACCCAATTGCCTGACTGAGATAATCTTTTTTTATTTTTATTTTTATTTCTATGTTTCTTTGAGACAGAATCTCACTGTCGCCCAGGCTGGAGTGCAGGGGCACAATCATGACTCACTACAACCTTGACCTCCCCAAGTTCAGGTGATTCTCCCACCTCAGCCTCCCTAGTACCTGGGACTACAGGTGCTCACCATTACACCTGGCTAATTTTTGTATTTTTTGTAGAGATGGGGTTTCATCATGTTCCCCAGGCTGGTTTTGAACTCCTGGGCTCAAGCAATCCGCCTGCCTTGGCCTCCCAAAGTGCTGGGATTACAGGCGTGAGCCACAATGTCCAACTGAGGTATCTTACTCTTTTAGAAGACATATTGGGGTGAACATATCTAAATTGAACTCATCTTCTTAATCTTTTGCAAAAGGTTCCCCTTGTTTACCTACCTATTTCAATGTTAATAACATGTTTTGCTTAGTTTTGTTTCTGAGGTAGAGTCTAGCTCTGTCACCCAGGCTGCTGGAGTGCAGTGGCATGTGCTGCAGCCTCGAACTCTTGGGCTTAAGTGATCCTCCTGCCTCAGCCTCTCAGATAGCTGGGACTGCAGGAGCTTGCTGCCATTCATTCCTGACTAACGTTTTGATTTTTTGTAGAGATTTTCTAGATACTGTGCCAGGATACAGAAATGAGTCAGACTTGATCCTTCCCTAGCCTTGCCGTATTGCCTAGGCTGGTCTCAAACTCCTGAGCTCAAGTGATACTCCTGCCTCAGCCTCCCAAAGTGGCGGTATTACAGGTGTGTGCCACTGCACCTGGCCATAAGGTTTTTTTTTTTGGTTTGTCTTGTTGTGTTTTGTTTTTGACACAGGGTCTTGCTGTGTCCCCCAGGCTGGAGTGCAGTGACGCAATCTCAGCTCACCCCAACATCTGTCTCCGGGGCTCAAGCTGTCCTCTCACCTCAGCCTCCCAAGTAGCTGGGACTACAGGAGTGCATTACCACACCTGGCTAATTTTTGTAGAGATGGGGTTTCGCCATGTTGCCCAGGCAGGTCTCAAACTCCTGACCTCAAGTGATCTGCCTGCCTCGGCCTCCCAAACTGTTGAGATTACAGGCATGAGCCACTGTGCCTGGCCCATAATGTTTTTTCAGTTTTACCAAGCTATAATTTATTTGCAGTAATTTCACAACTTTTTAATATACAGATCAGTGGCTGTAACAATCACTTTAATAATAGAGTAATTTTTATTTCCCCCCAAAATTTCCTAGGCCCCTTTGCGGTCTCTTTTCAGTTTTATTGCTGTGCAGCCACTGATGTGATTTCTTTCTTCTTTTTTTTTTGGAGATGGAGTCTCACTGTGTCACCTAGGCTGGAGTGCAGTAGCACAGTCTTTGCTCACTGCAACCTCCGCCTCCTGGGTCCAAGCAATTCTCCTGCCTCAGCCTCCCAAGTAGCTGGGATTACAGGCACATGGTGCCATGCCTGGCTAATTTTTCGTATTTTGGTAGAGACGGGGTTTCACTGTGTTGCCCAGGCTGGTCGTGAACTCCTGAGCTCAGGCAATCCACCTGCCTCAGCCTCCCAAGGTGCTGGGATTACAGGCATGAGCCACCGCACCAGGCCTCTGATGTGATTTCTATTGCTATAAATGAGATTAGTCTTTTCTAGAGTTTCATAGAAATGGAATTATACAGTATGCAATTTTGTGTTTGGCTTCTTTCTCTTGGCTTAATAGCCGTGATATTTATGTTGTGTGTTTCAGTAGGTCATTTCTTTTTGTTGCTTAGTAATAGTCCGGTGTTTGGATATATCACTGTTTATCTGTTCACTTGTTGATTGATAATTGAATTATTTCCAGTTTTTGGCTATTATGAATAAGATTGCTAGCAATATTTGTATATAGGCTTTTTTATGGACATACATTTTTATTTCTGCCAACCCTAAGTCCTCTAAATTAGAAACTTTGGGATTATTTTTGATTTGTTTAATCTCTTTTCTCAACTACTTTCACACAAAAGGTTATGAAGTCATGGGATTTCTTCTTTTGAAATGTGTTTCATTCTTTGTTCTGTTTTCCAAGCATCTGTAACATTATTGTGAGAGGGTGTGTGTGTGTGTGTGTGTGTGTGTATGTAGCCTTATTTTAGGAGTAGGGGATATAAGGATGATTGTACAGATGATATATTTGCTCAGTGAGGTTTATAGTCAGGCGGGGATGCTAACATTGAATGTATAGGATGGGGAAAGGGGCCATTGCTGTTGGAAGCACTCTATCTGTAAAAGTATCATTTTAGTCCCTGTTTTTGTTCTAGTCTTATTGTTGCTATTTTTAGTTTGTTTTTGTTTTGTTGTGTATTTATGGATACGTACGTGGTGTAAAGTGGTGAAAAAGTTTGTTGTCATGGATATTGTCATTGTTCTGTGAGCCTGGGCAAAGCACTTAATCTCTGGGCCTCAGTTCATTGCCTGTAAAATGGGAATAATAATACTTTCCACATAGTGTTAAAAGGATTAGATGCATTGTTGTATGTATAACTCTTAGTTTTGTTTTTGTTTTTATTTTTGTTTTTTGAGATGGAGTTTCGCTCTTGTTGGCCAAGCTGGAGTACAATGGCATGATCTTGGCTCACCACAACCTCTGCCCCCCGGGGTTCAAGCAATTCTCCTTCCTCACCTTCCCGAGTAGCTGGGATTACAGGCACACGCCACCATGCCTGGCTAATTTTTTTGTATTTTTAGCAGAAACAGGTTTTCACCATGTTAGCTAGGCTGGTCTCGAACTCCTGACCTCAGGTGATCCGCCCATGTCGGCCTCCCAAAGTGCTGGGATTATAGGCATGAGCCACTGCACCCAGCCTGTATGTGTAGCTCTTAGAATAGTACCTGGCGCCGGGCGCAGTGGCTCACACCTGTAATCCCAGCACTTTGGGAGGCTGAGGCAGGCGGATCATGAGGTCAGGAGATGGAGACCATCCTGGCCAACATGGGGGAACCCCGTCTCTACTAAAGATACAAAAAATTAGCCGGGTATGGTGGCAGATGCCTGTAGTCCCAGCTGCTCGGGAGGCTGAGGCAGGAGAATGGCATGAATCCGGGAGGCAGAGCTTGCAGTGAGCTGAGATCATGCCACTGCACTCCAGCCTGGGTGACAGAGTGAGACTCCATCTCAAAAAAAAAAAGAAAAAAAAGAATAGTGCCTGGCATATTGTGTTACATAAGTGTTAGCTAGTTTTTTTTTTTTTTTTTTTTTTTTTTT
>NC_037684.1:2998695-3067988 GCF_003255815.1 Theropithecus gelada
TTTTTTGAGATGGAGTCTCGCTCTGTCGCCCAGGCTGGAGTGCAGTGGCACGATCTCAGCTCACTGCAACCTCCACCTCCTGGGTTCAAGCGATTCTCCTACCTCAGCCTCCCTAGTAGCTAGAATTACAGGTGCCCGCCACCACTCCTGGCTAATTTTTTGTATTTTTTTTTAGTAGAGACAGGGTTTCACCATGTTGGCCAGACTGGTCTTGAGCTCCTGACCTCAGGTGATCCACCCGCCTAGGCCTCCCCAAGTGCTGGGATTACAGGCGTGAGCCACCGTGCTCAGCCAGCTAGTACTATTATCTTAATTCTACATTACTTAAAAGGCTGTCTTTTTCTCTCCCATTTCAGTTCCCCTTACCTATTGGTATAAGATTTATCTCCTTATGTAGTATCTTATTTTTTACTTCTACAAACCTACAAAAGTACTTTCTTTTTACTTTTTTTTTTTTTGAGACAGAGTCTCACTCTGTTGTCCAGGTTGGAGTGCAATGGTAGGATCTAGGCTTACTGCAACCTCTACCTCCAACATTCAAGCAATTCTCCTGCCTCAGCCTCCCAAGTAGCTGGAACTACAGGCACATGCCACCATGCCTGGCTAATTTTTTTTTTTTTTTTTTTTTTTTTTTTTTAGTAGAGATGGGGTTTCACGGTGTTGGTCAGGCTGGTCTCAAACTCCTGACCTCAAGTAATCCACCTGCCTCGACCACCCAAAGTGCTGGGAGTATTACAGATGTGAGCCACTGTGCCTGGTCTACGGAAGTACTTTCTATATCATAATCTGGCAACTCTTTGTGTCTATTTTTTTCAGTTGTGATGTACAAACAAATGCTTAAATGAATTTTTTTTTTTAACCAATGTATCTACTAAGATTATGTTATGGAAAGTTTCCAACATTCCTGAAGGCTCCCTCCTGTCCCTTCGCCCTCATAACCATCCCTCCATATCTGTTCTGACTCTTTACCATAAAGAATTTTTCCATGTAATTGTTTTCATTGTTTCTTAAGATTATCTGTGATTGACCCCTCCATATCTATACAGCCTCCTTCCTTCCCTCCTTCCTTCCTTCCTTCCTTCCTTCCTTCCTTCTGTCCGTCCTTCCTTCCGTCCTTCCTTCCTTCCTTCCTTTTTCTGAAACAGGATCTCACTCTCTCTCCCAGGCTGGAGTGCAGTTGTACAATCTCAGCTCATTGCAACTTCCATCTCCCAGGTTCAAGTGTTTCTTCTGCCTCAGCCTCCCGAGCAGCTGGGACTACAGGCATGCACCACCATGCCTGGCTAATTTTTGTGTTTTTAGTAAAGATGGGGTTTCACCATGTTGATCAGGTTGGTCTCAAACTCCTGACCTCAAGTGATCTGCCTGCCTCGGCCTCCCAAAGTGGTGGGATTACAGACGTGAGCCCCCACACCCAGCCGATACAGCCTATTTCTGATTACTACCCAGCACACTTTGCCTATGTTCATGATGTTTCTTTTAGTGCCCTTTTGGTCTCATCTCTTCTTTCTCTCTGTCCACTCCAATCCTCTTCCATGAAGTTGTCCCCAACTGCTTCAGCTTATGCTGTCCTTGTTCTTCTCTAAGTTCTTTTTGGCTCATTTATCAGTGTCCCAGTTTAGTACTTAATGAGATATTTTCCTTTTTTTGTAAGTACTTAATTGTCTTAGCTTTTACTAGGACTATGGTTATTTTGTGTCCCTCCCATTTAATGGCTACCATAGGACATACAGTACTAATTGTTGGATAGAATCTAATTGAATTTTTAAAGTTTAAGTTCTTTAAGTGTTGGATAGCAGCTAGCAGTTATAGTAGAGAATTTGGCAGTGAACTAGGGCAACTATTTGTATAACGAAAATAAAAAGCACAGCATAGCTTCATGAACGCATATAAATCTTGATACTATTCCACTGTATTAGACCGTAGTAGAATCAGAAATGCTGAACCCATGGGAATTGCTTGCATGGGTTACAGTAGGTCTATGAACTTCCTGAGGTTGTGTACAATTTGGTATGAATATGTACATGTGCATTTTTCTGGGGTAAGAATTCATACCTTAATTGGGTCTTCAAAGGTATCTGTGACTAAAAAAATTAAGATCCTGTGATCTAGCAAAAAATGTCATTTTACAGATGAGACAAGTGAGACTCAGAATTAACACACAAGAGGAATGGCTTACTCATAGTCATTGTTACTCATAATCGTGATCCTGAGTCAACAGGAAATATTAATTAGGTTCAATGTGGTCTGCCTTATAAAAAGGGAAATAAGACCCCATGGAAGTGTCTGAATACAGTTAGGAAATATTTCCACCCCAAATAGTTAAAAAAAATTGAGGTGAAATTCACATAACATAAAATTAATCATTTTAGACCAGGTTTGGTGGCTCCTGCCTGTAAGCCCAGCATGTTGGGAGGCTGAGACAGGTGGATTGTTTGAGCTCAGGAGTTCAGACCAGCTTGGGCAACATGGCGAAACCCTGTCTCTACAAAAAGTACAAAAATTAGCTGGGCATGGTGGCCATGTGTCCGTAGTCCCAGCTGCTTGCGAAACAGAGGTGGAAGGATCACTTGAGTCCAGGAGGCAGAGGTTGTAGTGAGCAGAGATCACGCCACTGCACTGCAGCCTGTGTGACAGAGTGAGACCCTGTCTCAAAAAACAAAAACAAAAAACAAAAACAATAGCAAAATTAACCATTTTAAAGTAAATGGTTCAGTGGCATTTGGTACCTTCACAGTGTTGTATAGCTACCACATGTGTGTTCCAAAGCATTTTCCTTAACCCTCAAGGAAACCTTGCACCCATTTATTACAGCAGTTGCTCCCAATTTTCCTGTCTCTTCCGTCTCTGATAATCACCAGTCTTTGTTCTATGTCTATGGATTTGCCTATTCTGGATACTTCATAAAAAAGAAATCATACAATATTGTACAATACAAACATTTGTATACAAAATACAAATATTTGACCTTTTGTTTCTGGCTTCTTTTTTTTTTTTTTTTTTGAGATTGAGTCTTGCTCTGTTGCCCAGGCTGGAGTGCAGTGGCGTGATCTCAGCTCACTGCAAACTCTGCCGCCTGGGTTCATGCCATTCTCCTGCCTCAGCCTCCCGAGTAGCTGGAACTACAGGCACCTGCCACAATGCCCGGCTAATTTTTTTGTATTTTTAGTAGAGACGGGGTTTCACTGTGTTAGCCAGGATGGTCTCGATCTCCTGACCTCATGATCCACTTGCCTCAGCCTCCCAAAGTGCTAGGATTACAGGCGTGAGCCACCACGCCTGGCCTGTTTCTGGCTGTTTTTACTTAGCATAGTGTTTTGGAGCTTCATCCATGGTGGAGCATGTATCAGTACTTTATTATTATTTGACACGGAGTCTTGCTCTGTTGCCCAGGCTGGAGTGCAAGTGGCATGATCCTGGCTCACTGCAACCTCCACCTCCAGGAGGGTCCAAGTGATTCTCCTGCCTCAGCCTCCTGAGTAGCTGGGATTACAGGCACAAGCCACTGTGCCTGGCTAATTTTTGTATTTTTAGTAGAAATGGGGTTTCACCGTGTTGGCCAGGCTGGTGTTGAACTCCTGACCTCAAGTGATCCACCCGCCTTGGCCTCCCAAAGTGCTGGGATTACCCGCGCCCAGCCCAATACTTTATTTATTTATTTATTTATTTAATTTGTATTTATTTTGAGATGGAGTCTTGCTCTGTCACCCAGGCTGGAGTGCGGTGGCACAATCTCAGCTTGCTGCAACCTCCGCCTCCCGGGTTCAAGCGATTCTCCTGCCTCAGCCTCCTGAGTTGCAGGGATTACAGGCACACACCACCATGCCCAGCTAATTTTTTTGTATTTTTAGTAGAGACGGGGTTTCACCATGATAGCCAAGCTGGTTTTGAACTCCTGACCTCAAGTGATCCACCCGCCTTGGCCTCCCAAAGTGCTAGGAGTACAGGCATGAACCACTGCGCCTGGCCTACTTTTTTTTTTTTTTTTATGGCTGAATAATATTCCATTGTATTTATGTACCACAGTTTGTTTTCCCATTCATTTGTCAATGGGCATGTGAGCTGTTTTATACCTTTTTTTTGCACGGGGGTGGGGGAATGGAGTTTCGCTCTGTCACCCAGGTTGGAGTGCAGTGGTATAATCTTGACCTAGGCTCACTGCAACCTCCGCCTCCCGGGTTAAAGCGATTCTCCTGCCTCAGCCTCCCAAATAGCTGGAATTACACGTGCATGCCACCATGCCAGGATAATTTTGATATTTTTAGTAGAGACAGGGTTTCGCCATGTTGCCCAGGCTGGTCTGAACTCCTGAGCTCAAGTGATCCACCTGCTCAGACTCCCAAAGTGCTGGGATTACAGGCGGTAAGCCACTGCACCCAGCTGTTTTATACTTTTTGGCTACTATGAATAGTGCTGGTGTGAACATACTTGTACATTAGTATGTATTGTTTTCAGTTCTTTTGGATGTATACCTAGAAGTGAAATTGCTGGGTCATTAACTTTTTAAGGAAATGGCCACCTATTTTCCATAGTGGCTGAACCATTTTACATTACCACCAAAAATATATGAAGGTTCCAGTTTCTCCACATCCTCTTCCAACAATTATTTCTTTAATTATAAAATTAAAAAAATTTTATAGCCGTGATTGAGTGTGAAATGGTACTTCTTTGTAGTTTTGATTTGCATTTCCCTGGTGACTAATGATGATGAGCATCTTTTCATGCGCTCATTGGCCATTTGTTTATCTTCTATAGACAAATATAAAATAAACATAATTCTCAAAGAGGTCTGCTTCAGTTAGCAAGAAAAATGTTTGAAGATGTAAAGTATTTGGTTTTTCTATATAATCAAGTGCCAAACTGGTACAAATATAGAATACTGTGGTAATTAAAAAGAGAAGATATGGTGAAACTGGTTTAAACTTTGTCTGAAAGCAAGTGTATGGGAACCCTTCTACCATTATGTACAGTTATAAACTGTAATGCAGATAATTTGATTGGAGGATTTTCATGCTTCAAATATTCACATATTACCCTTTGACTTGGCATTGAAAGATGTCTATTCAATTTTCTGCATTAAAGAACAGTTTTGCCAGGTGCGGTGGCTCATACCTGTAATCCTAGTGCTTTGGGAGGCTGAGGCAGGAGAATCACCTGAGGTCAGGAGTTCAAGACCAGCCTGGCCAACCTGGTGAAACCCCGTCTCTACTAAAAATATAAAAAATTAGCCAGGTTGTCAGGCGCGGTGGCTCACGCCTGTAATCTCAGCACTTTGGGAGGCCGAGGCAGGCGGATCACGAGGTCAGGAGATCAAGACCATCCTGGCTAACATGGTGAAATCCTGTCTCTACTAAAAATACAAAAAAATTAGCCGGGTGTAGTGGTGGGCGCCTGTAGTCCCAGCTACTCAGGAGGCTGAGGTAGGAGAATGGCGTGAACCCGGGAGGCGGAGCTTGCAGTGAGCCGAGATTGAGCCACTGCACTCCAGCCTGGGTGACAGAGCAAGACTCCTTCTCAAAAAAAAAAACAAAAAAAAATTAGCCGGGCATGATGGTGGGCACCTTTTATCCGAGCTACTAGAGAGGCTGAGGTAAGAGAATCACTTGAACCTGCCAGACAGGTTGCAGTGAGCTGAGATTGCACCACTGCACTCCAGTCAGAGCGACACGGTGAAACTCCTTTTCAAAAAATAAAAAGATTATGTACAGGGATTTTATTGCAACATTATTTATTTTTAGTTTTATTGGATAGATTTAGAAGTCTGATAATTTTTTTGCTCTTCTTCGTTTCAAAGCATAGAGAGAAATAAGTCACACGGAAGATTCACAGTACCCTTTAGATTTAATGGGAAAAAAAGCTAGTCTTAAGACTTCTCAGAGAGAAGTATTTGGTTTTTCTAAGACTTCTCAGAGAGAAGTCTTAGAGAAATTAATTGGATCATCGGAAAAGGGGCAGTTATACATTGGAAATACAAATTAAATATTACGTTGTCTAATTAAATGTTACATTAAATAATACAACAAATTAAATAGAACACATTGAATGGCTTCTTTCCTTAATGCAAGCTGAAAGTATGTATTTGCCATCTTTTAGGCTTGTTTAATTTTAAAACTTTGCTGAGTAACATTTTTAACTAAAACTTGAGTTTTTAGTTTTCCTCCTTGGACTTGTATTCAGTGTTATGTTTGATACTACCGTAGAGAGACAAAATTTGAACTCATTAATTTTCTAAAAGGGGTAATCTTCAGGGCAAGGATATCTTTTATTCTTTTATGTCTTTTAGTTTATTTAATCAATATTTGTTAAATGCAATTACAATCAAGTTTTTATCATATTTCCCCCTCCCACTTAATTATTTCTGAACCCAGCATCTACGACAGTGCCGGGGATATGGTAAAGGTCTGAATTATGCTTACTTTAGTTTACCAGTTTTTTTTTTTTTTTGAGATGGGGTCTCACTCTGTCGTCCAGGCTGGAGTGCAGTGGCACTTTCTTGGCTCACTGCAACCTCCACCTCCTGGGTTCAAGCAATTCTCCCTGCCTCAACCTCCCGAGTAGCTGGAATTACAGGCATCTGCTACCATGCCTGGCTAATTTTTGTATTTTTTATTAGGGGTTTTGCCATGTTGGCCAGGCTGGTCTTGAACTCCTCTGATCTCAGGTGCTCCACCTGCCTTGGCCTCCCTAAGTACTGGGATTATAGGCGTAAGCCACCGCCCCCGATCCCTCCCCTCCAGTTTTAAGTTGGGTTGTTTGTTTTCTTATTGTTTAGTTTTGAATTCTTTAGGTATTCAGGATAAGCCCTTATTAGATGTAGGTTTTGCAGATATGTTCTTTTCGTTTATGGCTTTTTGTTTTTTCCCACAAAAATTTATTCTTAAATGTACAACAGGCTCCAATACAACACTTCAGTCCAGCTATAGGTGGCAAAAGATGGTATAGCAGGGAATGAAATCAAGGGTCACCATCGCCTCAGGCACATGGAACAGCTTACTTTTTGGCAGATTTCTTAATTACATCTGTGGCCAGGGGCGCCTTCCCTATAGTTTCTTCTAGTCCTCTTTTTGTTTCTGCCTTGTTCTGCTTTCTGGGCTGTTTCAGGGGTTCCTTCTTGCCATCTTTGTGGACATGGCACCTGCCACCCCTTCCCCAGACCCTGCCACTGGAAACCCAGTTATGGCTTTTAAATTTTTTTCTTAATGATATCTTTCACAGAGCAGAAGTTTTTAATTTTGATAAAATCTAATTCTTTCATTCTCTGTCTTCTCTCTTTTTTCTTTCTTTTTCTTTCACAGGGTCTTACTCTGTCATCTAGGCTGCAGTAGAGTGGCATGATCACAGCTCACTGCAGCCTCGACTTCCCAGGCTCCAGTGATCCTTCTACCTCAGCATCCCAAGTAGCTGGGATCACAGGCACACACTACCACACCCAGCTAATTTTTGTATTTTTAGTAGAGATGGGGTTTTGCCATGTTGCCCAGGCTGGTCTGAACTCCTGAGCTCAAGTGAGCCACCTGCCTCAGGCTCCCAAAGTGCTGGACTTACAGGCGTGAGCCACTGTTCCCAGCCTCTTCATTTTGTTTTGAGATAGGATCTTGCTCTGTTGATGAAGCTAAAGTGCAGTGGTGTGATTATAGCTCACTGCAACCTCAAACTCCTGGGCTCAAGTGATCCTTGCATCTCAGACTCCTTAGTAGCTAGGACTGCAGGCACATGCCATCATGCCTGGCTAATTTTTAAACTTTTTTTATTTTTTATTTTTTTGTAGAAGTAGGGTCTTGCTATGTTACCCAAGCTGGTCTCCAAGTCCTGACCTCAAGTGATCCTCCCACCTTGGCCTCTCAGAGTGTTGGGATTACAGGTGTGAGCCACTGCCCCTTGGCCTACACTGTCTTGAGTATTGCAGCTTTATTTATTTATTTTTTGAGACAGGGTCTCACTGTGTTACCCAGGCTGGAATGCAGTGGTGCAGTCTCAGCTCACTGCAGCCTTGACCTCCTGGGCTCAAGCGATCCACCTGTCTCAGCTTCCTGAGCAACTGGGACCACAGGTGCATGCCACCATGCCCAGCTGATTTTATCTGTGTGTGTGTGTGTGTGTGTGTATGTGTGTGTGTGTATATATATTTATTTATTTTAAGACAGAGTCTAGCTCTTTTGCCCAGGCTGGAGTCCAGTGGCATGATCTCGGCTCACTGCAACCTCCACCTCCTGGGTTTACGCAATTCTTCCACCTCATCCTCCTGAGTAGCTGGGATTATAGGTGTGTGCCATCATGCCTGGCTAATTTTTGTATTTTTGGTAGAGATGGGGTTTCACCATGTTGGCCAGGCTGGTCTCGAACTCCTGGCCTCAAGTGATCCTCCTCCCTTGGCCTCCCGAGTGCTAGGATTACAGGTGTGAGCCACTGCACCCAGCCTATTGTAACTTTATATAGTCATTCCTTGGTATCTGTGTGGGATTGGTTCCAGGACCCCTGTGGATACAATCCATGAATGCCTAAGTCACTTATATAAGATGATGTAGTGTTTGCATATAACCTACAAACATCCTCCTGTATACTTTGAATCTTCTGTCGATTACTTGTAATACTAAATGCATTCTCTACACATCACTTCATTCTTCTGGATTCAGTGTACTACTTGGTGCATGGCAAATTCAAGTGTTGCTTTTTGGAACTTTGTGGAATTGTTTTTTTCTGAATATTTTTGATCCGAGGTTGACTGAATCCAGGAACGTGGAACTAAGGATACAGGGGGCTGACTATAGTAAGTTTTGGCATCAGTTAGAGTTCTTCTTTATTCTTTATTCTTTATTCTTTTATTCAAGTTGTTTTGGCTATTCTGGGTGCTTTGCTTTTTTTTTTCTTTTTTTAATGTATGTTTTAGAATCAGTTTGTCAGTTTCTTCAAAAAAGGCTGCTGGTTTTTTGGGATTTTGTTGAATCTTTGGATCATTAGTGGGACCATTGATATCCTGACAATACTGAGTCTCCCAATCTATGAATTTAGTATATTTCTTTATTTATTCAAGTCTTTTTCTTATTTTCCTCATCAGTGTTTTGTAATTTTCAGCATACAAATCATACACACATTTGTTAGATTTATCTCTATTTTGTAAATTTTTTTTTTTTTTTTGAGATGGAATTTCACTCTTAATGACCAGGCTGGAGTGCAATGGCATGATCTCGGCTCACATCAACTTCCACCTCCTGGGTCCAAGCGATTCTCCTGCCTCAGCCTCCCCAGTAGCTGGGATTACGGGCATGTGCCACCATGCCTAATTTTGTATTTTTAATAGAGACGGGGTTTCTCCTTGTTGGTCAGGCTGATCTCGAACTCTCAACCTCAGGTGATCCACCTGCCTCAGCCTCCCAAAGTGCTGGGAATGTGAGCCATTGTGCCTGGCAATTTTTTTTTTTTTTTTTTTTTTTTTTGAGATATAGTCTCTCTCTCTGTTGTCTAGGCTGGAGTACAGTGGTGTGATCAAGGCTCACTGCTGCATTCATCTCCCAGGCTCAAGCGTTCCTCCCACCTCAGCCTCCTAAATAGCTGGGACCACAGGCACACACCACCATGCCTGGCTAATTTGTTTTGATTTTTAGTAGAGATGAGGTCTTGCTGTGTTGCCCAGGATGGTTTTGAACTCCTGAGCTCAAGCGATCCTCCCACCTCAGCCTCCCAAAGTGCTGGAAGTATAGGCATGTGCCACTGAGCCCAGCCGTGATTTTTAATTTTATTGAAAATGTTGTGTACCCCCCACCCCAATTTCAGTTTCATTATGAGTATGTAAACATACAATTGATTTGTTTGTTTTGTGAGAGGGTCTCACTCTGTCGCCCAAGCTTGAGTGCAGTGACAGAATCTTGGCTCATTGCAGCCTCAACTTCCCGGGCTCAAGTGATCCTCCCACCTCAATCTCCCAAGTAGCTGGGACTACAAGTGTTGCTGCAACACCTGGCTAATTTTTTTTTTTTTTTTGAAATGGGGTCTTACCCTGTCACCCAGGCTGGGGTACAGTGGTGTGATCTCAGCTTACTGCAACCTCTGCCTCCTGGGCTAAAGCAGTCCTCCCTCCTCAGCCTTCCAAGTAGCTGGGACTACAGGTGCATGCCACCATGCCTGGCTAATTTTTTATTTTTTAGAGTTGGTTTCTGCGTGTTACCCAGGCTAGTCTCAGACTCAAGCAATTCACCCGCCTCGGCTTCCCAAAGTGCTGGGATTACAAGAGTGAGTCACAGTGCCGACCATAATTGATTTTTTTGATACTGACTTTGTATTCTGCAACCTTGATAAATTCACTTATTTCTAGTAGCTATTTTGTAGACTGGGATTTTCTATGTACACAATTACGTTTATTAGTACAGTTTTATTTCTTACTTGCCCATCTGAATGCCTTATTTTTTTTTTTTTTTCTTCTTGCCTTATTGCACTGGGTAGGTCCTAAAGTATAATGTGATGGTGGATATCTTTGTCTTATTCCTCATCTTATGAGGAAAATACTTAATCTTTTTTTTTTAGACAGAGTTTCGCTCTTGTTGCCCAGGCTGGAGTGCAATGGCACGATCTCTGCTCACTGCAACCTACATCTCGCGGGTTCAAGCGATTCTGCTGCCTCAGCCTCCCGCGTAGCCGGGATTACAGGCATGTGCCAGCACACCCAGCTAATTTTGTATTTTTAATAGAGACGTGGTTTCTCCATGTTGGTCAGGCTGGTCCCGAACTCCTGACCTCGTGATCTGCCCGCCTTGGCCTCCCAAAGTGCTAGGATTACAGGTGTGAGCCACTGTGCCCAGCTGGAAAATACTTAATCTTTTATCATGGCATATGATATTAGCTCTAGGGATTTTTTTTCTTTTTGAGGCAGTGTCTCGCTCTGTCATCTAGGCTGGAGTGCAGTGGCTCAGTCTCAGCTCATTGCAACATCTGCCTCTCAGGTTCAAGTTAGTCTTCTGCCTCAGTTTCCCAAGTAGCTGAGATTACAGGCACCCACCACCATGCCCAGCCAATTTTTGTCTTTTTTGTAGAGACAGGGTTTCACCATGTTGGCCAGGCTGATCTTGAACTTCTGACCTCAAGTGATCCACCTGCCTTGGCCTCCCAAATTGCTGGGATTATAGACATGAGCCACCATGCCTGGCCAGCTATAGGGTTTTTATAGATGCTGTTTATCAGGTTAAGGAACTTTCCTTCTATTTGTGGTTTTCTAAGAGTTTTTGTCATGAATTAATTCACATTCATTTGTCAAAGACTTTTTTGGGGGACAGCTCTTGAACTCTTATGGTTATACTTTTGTGTGTGTGTGTTGAGACTGAGTCTCGCTCTGTCGCCAGGCTGAAGTGCAGTGGTGCGATCTCGGCTCACTGCAACCTCTGACTCCCTGGTTTAAGTGATTCTCCTGCCTCAGCCTCCTGAGTAGCTGGGATTACAAGCACGTGCCACCACACCCACCTTATTTTTGTATTTTTAGCAGAGATGGTGTTTCACCATGTTGGCCAGGCTGGTCTTGAACTCCTGACCTCAAGTGATCCACCTGCCTTGGCCTCCCAAAGTGCTGGGATTACAGGCGTGAGCCACTGCGTCCGGCCGGTTATGCTTTTTTAGACTGATAAAATGAATTATATGGATTGATTTTTATTCCTGAGAGGAATCCCACTTGATAATTATATATTCTTTTGATAAACTGCCAGCATCTATTTGTAAATGTTTTTTGCAGTTTTTGCATTATACCCATTTGAGATACTGGTTTATAGTTTTCTTGTTCATATCTGGTTTTGGTATCATGGTAATGTTGACCTCATAAGGTAAGTTGGTAAATGTTTATATACTAGAAGAGTTTATGCAGAACTGGTATTATTTCTTTCTTAAATATTTGATAGAATTTCCCTGTGAAACCATGTGGACCTAGAGTTTTCTCTAGGCAACACTTTTAATTATGAATTCCATTACTTTAATAGAAACAGTGGGTTAGGTTATCTTTTTTTGTTTGTCTTGCTGTGTCACCCAGGCTGGAGTGTAGTGGTGCCATCATGGCCTACAGCAGCCTTGACTTCCTGGGTTCAAGTGATCTTCCGCATCAGCTTCCCAAGTAGCTGGAACCACATGCACATGCCATCACACCCAGCTAGTTAAAAAATTTATTTTGGGTGGAGATGGGGTTTTGGCATGTTGCCTGGGCTGGTCTCAAACTCCTGGACTCAAGTGATCCTCCCCACTCGACTTCTACAGTGCTGGGATTACAGGTATGAGTCACTGTGCTGTCCTCTATTTTTTTTTTTTTTTGAGACGGAGTCTCGCTCTGTTGCCCAGGCTGGAGTGCAGTGGCCGGATATCAGCTCACTGCAAGCTCCGCCTTCCGGGTTCACGCCATTCTCCGGCCTCAGCCTCCCGAGTAGCTGGGACTACAGGCGCCCGCCACCTCGCCCGGCTATTTTTTGTATTTCTTAGTAGAGACGGGGTTTCACCGTGTTAGCCAGGATGGTCTCGATCTCCTGACCTCGTGATCCGCCCATCTCTGCCTCCCAAAGTGCTGGGATTACAGGCTTGAGCCACCGCGCCCGGCCGCTGTCCTCTATTTATCCTTTTTTTTAATTTTTATTTTTTGAGATGGAGTCTCGCTCTGTCGCCCAGGCTGGAGTGCAGTGGCACGATCTCGGCTCGCTACCATCCCCATCTCCTGGGTTTAAGCGATTCTCCTGCCTCAGCCTCCCGAGTAACTGGAACTACAGGTGCGTGCTACCACACCCAGCTGATTTTTTTTTGTATTTTTAGTAGAGACTGGGTTTCACCATGTTGGCCAGGCTAGTCTAGAACTCCTGACCAGCCTCAGGTGATCCGCCTGCCTCAAGCCTCCCAAAGTGCTGGCATTACAGGCATGAGCCACAGCTCCTGGCCCCTCTGTTTATTTTTGAGTGAACTTTGATAGTTTGTGGTTTTTTTCAGAGACTCTTCATTTCATGGGAGTTATCAGATTAACTGGTAAAATTATTCATAATAATCCCATATTTTTCTTTTAATGTTGATAGCGTCTGTAGTGATATCACCTCTTTAATTCCTGATACTGGTAATTTGTTTCTTCTCTCTCTTTGACATTAGTTTGTCTACAGAGTTACCTAGCTAGCTTTTGAGGCTGGCATGCTACTGCACGCCTATAATCCCAGCACTTTGGGAAGCAGAGGTGGGTGGATCATGAGGTCAGAAGTTTGAGGTCAGCCTGACCAACATGGTGAAACCCAGTAAACATACAAAAATTAACTGGGCGTGGTGGCAGGTGCCTATAATCCTAGCTACTCAGGAGGCTGAGGCATGAGAATCACTTCAATCTGGGAGGCAAAGGTTGTAGTAAGTTGAGATCACCTCGTTGCACTCTAGCCTGGGTGACAGAGCAAGACTCCGTCTCAAAACGAAAACAACAATAACAACAAAAATCTAGCTTTTGGTGTCATTGACTTTTCTTTATTGGTTTCCTTTTTTTTCCCATTTTTTTGATTTTGGCTCGTTATTTCCTTTTGCCATGTTGTTATTTAATTTGCGCTTCCTTTTTTTTTTTTAAAGTTTCTTAATCTGGATGTTTGTATTTTGATACTAAATATTTCTGCTTTTCTAATATAAGGATTTAATGTTATAAAATTTTCCTATGTCCCTGTATTTCAATTCAGAATATTTTCCAATTTCACTTTTATATTTCTCTTTGACAAACTATGTGTATTTAGAAGTGTGTTTAATTTCTAAATATTTAGGAATTTTCTTGATGTTTTTCTGATATTTGATTTATGCTTTAATTCTGTGTGGTCAGAAAACATACTGTCTGAATTTAATTCTTTATTTATTAAAACTTATTTCAGGTTGGGCTTGGTGGCTCACACCTGTAATCCCAGCACTTTGGGAGGCTGAGGCGGGTGAATTGTTTGAGGTCAGGAGTTCGAGACTAGCCTGCCCAACATGGCGAAACCTCGTCTCTACTAAAAGCACAAAAAATTAGCCAGGCGTGATGGTGGACGCCTGTAATCCCAGCTATTCTGGAGGCTGAGGCAGAAGAATCGCTGGAACCCGGGAGGCGGAGGTTGCAGTGAGCCGAGATAGTGCTACTGCACTCCAGCCTGGGCAACAGAGGGAGACCCTGTCTCAAAAAAAAACAACAAAAAAAGCAAACTTGTTTCATGGCCCACTATATGGTCTATTTTGATTGTTCTATACATACTTGAGAAGAATGTGTATTCTTCATTTGTTGTGTATTGTGTTCTATAAATGTGAATTATTAGGTCAAGTTAGTTTGAGTGTGGTTTACGTTTTCTGTGTACCGATTGATTTTCTGTATTTGTTTTCTTAGTTATAGAGAGGAACGTTGAAATGTCAGCTATAATTATTCATTCGTTTTCAGATAGAAAGCCTGTACCCATACAACTTACCTTGTTTGTTTAGCTTCTCTCAGAGATCGTAGTCCTGTGTTGCCTCTTATTCAGTGTCCAAAAAGTAGCTTTATATTTTTCGAGTTTCTCAGGTGTTTATGGCAGGAAGGTAAATCTTGTCCTAATTAGGTTATCATTGCTCAGAAGCAGAAGTTGATCCCAAGTTTGTATACAACAAGTTTTAAAAACAATTTTATTGGTTTAAATTTTATCATAGTATTATGGCCAATATTGCAACATTGGTCGAAGTGTGAGAGCATGGAGTGATTTCACAGTTATTATGAATATGAATCTGTGCTTTTATGCACCAAGGGATAAATAGAGTTACATACTTCTGAAATGCCTGTTTGGGCTATTTAGCAGAATAGTTTATCCCAGAATAGGATTTATTAGGATAGTTGGTAATCACCTAGTTATATAAAATTAAATATTTAGTACTTCAGTAGTGAGAAGCCATTGCTTTTTACTTAGCAAAACAGCGTCATTTCGAATAACTGCACATTATTTTTTCATGGAAACTCGGTTATTGTTTTTATAAGCAGAGTCACATAAATGGTTCATTGAACAGTAGTTATAGTTTGGAAACGGGGCATGGTGGCTCACGCCTGTAATCCCAGCACTTTGGGAGGTCAAGGTGGGCGGATCACTTGAGGTCAGGAGTTTGAGACCAGCCTGGCCAACATGACAAAACCCCATCTCTACTAAAAATACAAAAATTAGCTGGGCGTCATGGTGTGCGCCTGTAATCCCAGTGACTCGGGAGCTTGAGGCATAAGAATCGCTTGAACCTGGGAGGCAGAGGTTGCAGTGAGCCAAGATTGCACCACTGCACTCCAGCCTGGAGGACAGAGCAAGACTGTGTCTCAAAGAAAAAATAAAAAAGATCGGCCACGGTGGCTCACGCCTATAATCCCAGCACTTTGGGAGGCCGAGACGGACAGATCATGAGGTCAGGAGATCGAGACCATCCTGGCTAACGTGGTGTAAAACCTTATCTCTACTAAAAATACAAAAAATTAGCCGGGCGTGGTGGCAGGCACCTGTAGTCCCAGCTACTCGGGAGGCTGAGGCAGGAGAATGGCGTGAACCCGGGAGGCGGAGCTTGCAATGAGCCAAGATCACACCACTGCTCTCCAGCCTGGGTGACAGAGTGAGACTCCATCTCAAAAAAAAAAAAGTAAATAGAGGCATGGTAACATTTGCTAAGGAAAGAAAAGAAATACTGGGCAGAGAAATAGGAAGACTCATCCACTTCTCCTTGGTTGCTAAAGTATAGAAGTTGGTTGACCTACATATCTTTCTTTGGAAGTTATGCTTATCAGAAAAAAGGAGGTCAGTAGTAGGAGATGCCTATTTTTGTGTCATGTGTTAGATTACTTGTCAGAAGTTTTCTTTGTTGACTGCTGACCTTTAGTTTCTCTTTTTGCTGTTTAGAAAATAGTTTGAAGTTTTGTACAACTTACGTAAGTTTAAAATTTTTTTTTTAATGGAACGTTTCACGAGTTTGTATGTCATCCTTGCACAGCAGCCATGCTAATCTCTGTATTGTTCTGGGGTTTTAGTGTATATGCTGCTGAAGTGAGCACATGTAAATTTCTTTTGGAATTTTTTTTTTTTTTTGAGACGAAGTCTCGCTCTGTCACCCAGGCTGAAGTGCAATGGCTGGATCTCAGCTCACTGCAAGTTCCACCTCCTGGGTTCACGCTATTCTCCTGCCTCAGCCTCCCAAGGAGCTGGGACTACAGGCGCCCGCCACCTCGCCCGGCTAGTTTTTTGTATTTTTTTAGTAGAGACGGGGTTTCACCGTGTTAGCCAGGATGGTCTCGATCTCCTGACCTCGTGATCCACCCGTCTCTGCCTCCCAAAGTGCTGGGGTTACAGGTGTGAGCCACTGTGCCCGGCCGCCTTTTGGAATATTTTAACAGTTTTGGTGTAATTGTCATTTTTCGTTATAGATTATATACAAAATTTATTACTCTACCTGTACTAAAGATTAATGTGCTATTGAGATATACTGCTTTGTCTCTATTATAACAACCAGATAGTTAGCAGTACAGTTATTTAAAAGTTAGACCATTAAATTTGTTAGTAAATACTTATTGGTTTTGGTTTTTTGAGGTGGAATCTCGCTTTGTCACCCAGGCTGGAGTGCAGTGGCATGATCCTGGCTCACTGTGACTACCACCTCCCAGGTTCAAGCGATTCTCCTGCCTCAGCTTTCCCAGTAGCTGGGATTACAGACACACACCACCACGCCCCGCTAATTTTTTTTTTTTTTTAGTTTTTTAGTAGAGATGGAGTTTCACCATGTTGGCCACGCTGGTCTCAAACTCCTGACCTCAGATTATTCACCTGCCTTGGCCTCCCAAAGTGCTGGGATTGCAGGCGGGAGCCACTGTGCCTGGCCCATTTTGGTTCACTTTAAAACTTCTATCTGGGCTTGGTGGCTCCTGCCTGTAATCCCAGCACTTTGGGAGGCTGAGCCGGGTGGACAACTTGAGATTCACGAGTTTGAGACCAGCCTGGGCAGCATGGTGATACCCATTCTGTACAAAAAATACAAAAATTAGCTGAGTGGGGTGGTGTGTGCCTGTAGTCCCAGCTACTCGGGAGGCTGAGGTGGGAGGATGGCTTGAGCCTGGGAGAGCTGAGATTACACCATTGCATTCCAGCCTGGGTGGTAGAGCCAGATCTTGTCAAAAACAAAAACAAAACCAAAAAAAAAAAAAAAAAAGAATGAAACTTTTTACTTTAGTAAAGGAGATATTGAAAGATGATAAATTACGTTTGAAAATATCGTTCCTGTAATCTAAGATCAAGTGAAATTAGATTCTGTTAAAATTGATAGGTCATTTAAAGATTGCAAAATTTCTCTTATTTTCATGCATTTTACATAAGAATGAATCAGTTTGATTCATGGTTACATTGATTTGGCACCTACTATGTTTAGGTGCTATGTAGTAGGTGAAAATGTAAAGGTGAAAAAATGTGACCTGTATCTGTAGAGAGCGTATTGTTCCAGGGTAGGAAATCAAAGGAGAAAATAAGTAATTATAAGCTAGTATGATAAGTGCAATTTCAGAGATATTTTATTATTACAGAAACACAGAAGAGGGTTCTGAATCCAAATTAGAGATTAGGGAAGAGAGTAAGTATAGTAGTCTGGGAGGACATATAGGAGATAGTTTCTGAGCCAAAGGTAGAAAAAGGCATTCTGAGATGCAGTAAAAGTCTAGAAGAAAGAGAATATGGGAAGAATGTGTGGCTCTAAGCCAGGCATCTGTCTAAGGGGCGAGTGAGGACTCAAATTCAGCCTGTGTTGTGCTATCCATTATTTATGTCTTGTCCTTATGGAGTTGCACATCCTTAAAAGGAGTCCCTTTTTCCAATTTCTTAAAAGGGTCAGTGGCTTAAGAGGCCCCTCATATGTAGGACCAGCTGTTGGTACATTGTATGATTAGTTATGGATTTTGAATTTGATTTTCTATGCCTGTTATTCTCTAACTTAGATCTGAGCAACTTCAGGGTGTTCTGGAGTGGAATCCTGGTGAAATTATGGAAACCCCTAAATAACTTCTTATATTTTCCTTGAATATTTTGTAGTGAAGCAAAATAGATTATATGCTGGAGCTAAGCTGTCCAATATGGTGGCCCCTAGCTACCATAAATTTAAGTTAAACTTAATAAAACTTAAATAAAATTCAGTTTCTTAGTTGCACCAACTACATTTGAAGTGGAATTGGATGAGAATTGATACACAAGGCAACAATGAAATAGATTTGGAAGGGTGGATAAGATTTGTAGACAGATGTGGGGGTTTTGTGGATAGCATTCCAAGTAGAGAGAATAACATTAATAAATACATGTAATGCCATTGGTGGAAAATAAGTTTAGAAATGTAGTTTGGACCAAAATGGGGAGAACCCTGAAAACTTAACCTGGAGAAGATTATATAATATTGAGAACTTGTAGGTTACAGTTTTTGAGCAGGAGGATTGAGTGATGCTTTAGAAGTGCTTTAGCTATCTTGGCCGGGTACGGTGGCTCATGCCTATAATCCCAGCACTTTGGGAGGCTGAAGCGGGTAGATCACTTGAGGTCAGGAGTTTGAGACCAGTCTGGCCAACATGGTGAAACCCCGTCTTTACCAAAAAATACAAAAAATAGCGAGGTGTGGTGTTGCATGCCTGTAGTCCTGGCTACTTAGGAGGCTGAGGCAGGTGGATCGCTTGAACCTTGGCGGCAGAGGTTGCAGTGAGCCGAGATTGTGCCACTGCACTCCAGCCTGGGCAACAGAGCGAGACTCTGTCTCAAAAAAAGAAAAAAAAAAGAATAGAAAGAAATGCTTTAGAGATCTTGTTTGAGTTAGGAGTGATGTATTTGTTAGGGTTTTTGGAAGCAGAGAAGTGATACCAACTATCTTAAGAATTTTCTTGACGAGGCGCAGTGGCTCATGCCTGTAATCCTGGCACTTTGGGAAGCCAAGGCGGGCAGATCATTTGAGGTCAAAAGTTCCATACCAGCCTGGCCAACATGATGAAATCTTGTCTCCACTAAAAATACAAAAATTAACTGGGCGTGGTGATGGGCGCCTGTAATCACAGCTACTCAGAAGGTTGAGGCACAAGAATTGTTTGAACCCAGGGGTGGAGGTTGCAGTGAGCTGAGATTGCACTTCTGCACTCCAGCTAGACTCTGTCTCAGAAAAAAAAAAGAGAAGAATTTTATTATAAGACTATTAAGTTGCTCATAGACTGAAAAGGAAGGCTGGAGAGAGTCTAGGATAGCTCCTGGGGTCTTGATACAAGGAATGAGTTGACGGTTTCATCAGGATGCCACCCAAATGAATAAGTGCCAACCGTTTTTTTCCAGACTTGTATCATTTGTTCAAGATTCAGAAACTCCAAAAGCCAAGTACACCTTTCCTAGAGTGGAATACCTAGGCAGAGGAGAGGTAATAATCTCGAAAGGAAATCTAAGACCATTACTAAACCTCATAGATGTTGGGAGGCTGAGCAAGAAACTATTCTTTACTGTTCTGTACAGAATGGACTAAAGGGAATAAGACTAGAGATTGGAATGCTTGAGAGGTGTTTTGCTATAGAACAGACCTGAACAAAAAGTAGTGGCAATGGGATTGGCAGTGAGGATTTTGATGTGAAAAATGCCGTGGAGGTAGAATCTGTAAAATTTAGTAACAAATACTTCTTTTTATATACACAGATGACTGTATAGTGCCTAGATAACCTAGAGAAAGTTGATGATGAGGTATTATGGAAATCTGGCTCTGTTACTTAGTAGCTATATGATAGTGAGCAAATTATTTACATGCTTTGAGCTTCAAGTATAATTTGAGGTGACAATTATTTTAAAACAGTTGTCAGAATTACATATATATTTTTCTTTTTTGAGACAACATCTGGCTGTTACTCAGGCCCGAGTGCAGTGGGTCAACTGCAGCCTCTGCCTCCTGGACTTGGGGAATCCTCTCACCTCAGCCTCCCAAATAGCTGGGACTACAGTTGTGCACCACAATGCCTGGCTAAATTTTGTGTTTTTTTCTTTTTTTTTTGTAGAGACAGGATTCCACCACGTCGCCCAGGCTTGTCTCGAACTCCTGGGCTCAAGTGATCCTCCCACCTTGACCTCCCAGAGTGTTGGGATTACAGGCGTGAGCCACTGCGCCCACCCCAGTTATGAGAATTAAATAAGCAAAATGCCTGGAATATAGCGACAAGTCAATGAGTGTTAGTTCCTTTCCCTATTAAACAGAAAACTAGAAGATATTTCTTTTGATTGTTTTTTGTTTGAGGGTGCTACAGGCAGGTGCTATAGTTTGTTATCTTTGTATACTTGGTTTTAGAACTTAATGCCTTTGTAGATTAGATGGGTATTCTTATGGAAACAGATGGGAAGTATTCTGGATTAGAAATCAGTTTTAGATTTAGAATTTTAAAATAAGCCTTTTATTTTTACTTAATAATTTCAGATGTACAGAAAAAGTACAAAGAAGATAGTACAGAGTTCTTGTAAACCTTTCATCTACTTTCCTCTGAGATTTTATTTTATTTTATTTTATTTTATTTTATTTCATTTTATTTTATTTTATTTTATTTTTGGAGAGAGTCTCACTCTGTCCCCCACACTGGGGGACACTACAACCTCCGCCTCCTGGGTTCAAGTGATTCATGTGCCTCAGCCTCCCAAGTAGCTGGGATTACAGGTGCACGCCATCAGGATCAGCTAATTTTTGTATTTTTTGGTAGAGACAGTGTTTCACCATGTTGGCCAGACTGGTCTCAAACACTTGACCTCAAGTGATCTGGCCACCTCAGCCTCCCAAAACTACCTCAGCCTCCCAAAATGCTAGGATTACAGGTGTGAGCCACCATGCCTGGCCTTTCCTCTAATGTTAACATTTTAAATAACCATGGTCTATTTGTCAATGCTAACAAGTTAACGTTGTTACAATATTATTAACTTAACTACCAACTTTATCCAGATTTTGCACTAACATCCTTTTTCTGTTTCAGGATCTAATTTAGGATACCACCTTGTATTTAGTACCTTTAGGTTTTTTAGTTTTGTTATTAACTGTGACCTTAAGCATACCACCCAACCCTTCAGACCCTTGTCCATCTAAGATACCTTTCATCTCTGAAGTTTTGAGTTTGTTTAATATCTGTCATACAGTGTGCCCTATGTTTATTTTGAGATAAATAAGACTATAAGATCTAATCAATACACCTGATCTTGTTGACAGTAAAATTTAATTTTTATCTTGTAATTTTACTTTAGTATTAAAGGAAAACTATAATAATGTTGAGTTTTGGGAAAACTCACAAGAGTTTTTTCTTCCATTCGAACCAAAAAGATAAAAAGAGAGGACTTGTATTTTTCACCGGTAGAGGGTCATGACTCCAGGTTCTTGGCGTTTTGAACAAAGAATTGGTCAAAATGTCCAGCAAAGAAAAGAAAGAATGAAGTAACAAAAAAATGAAAGCAGGGATTTATTGAAAATGAAAGTACACTCCACAGTGTGGGAGCACACCCGAGCTGCAGCTCAAGAAGCCCAGATGTAGAATCTTCTTGGGTTCAAATACCCCCTATAGGTTACCCATTGGCCGCTTCATGCTCGCCTCATGTAACTGAAGCAGTAGCCTGCAATCAGTCTGATTGGTTGTGGAAAGCAGCCAACCAGAGGCTGATGTGGCGTTACAAAGGTCACACTCCTGTACAGACATCTGATTGGTTGCAAAAACTTTGTAACTTCACATCTGCAAAAAGCAACCAATCAGAGGCTGGGGTAAAGTTACAAAGTTGCAAGTGAAGACTCCACCAGCAATCAGTCTAATTTGTTGGGGACAGCCAATTTCCGTCTGCAGTGCTCAGGAAAGGTCAAAGGGAGTAGCCTCTGGTCCTTTTGTTACTTAGGCTTGGAAAGTTAGGGTTTTCCTTTCAATTTAGTTCTAGGAAGTTGGCATGAAATAGCCTTAGGTTCCCTGACTCTAGACCCTATTGTCCTGCCTCATCTTTCTCCAAGATTGAGACGTGATCCCCATAAATCTTTATGGGAGGCAGAGGGACTGAAGGTCTTTCTTCTGTAACTGCTTCATGCTGATTTGGGGCGTAGTCCCTACCTGTTGGAGATCACGGAACTCTCACCCTGTTCTGTCTGGTGGAGGGAGGGTAGCTTTTTGATAGACAGGGGTGGTGTCTTCACCTGGAACTGGCTGGAACCTTTGTTGCGTGATCATCTGAAGCTTGGTGGTCTCTAGGTGAGAGGAAATGAAATCGATTAAAAGACTTAATGGGAGTTTTGGGAGTGGATGCCTATGCTGTTTGTTATAGAAATTTGCTGGAGAAAAAACAAAACCTGGTCTGTTCTAGAATCTGTGTGTTTCCTTAAAGTCTTAGCACACATGACTCCATTTTGCTTGGTTTGCTGGGGCCTAGTGCATGAATTTAGTCCAGAACAATGACCTCCCAGAATTTTGTTTAAAAAAACTCCCCCTTTTTGGTCAGGTTCTCACTTAGGTGAGAGTGCTTAAGCTCTGGAGTTTGAGGCCAGCCTGGGCAACATAACAAGAGTTGTCTCTACTAAAAATAAAACATATTAGTTGAGCGTGGTGGTGTGTGACTGTAGTCTCAGCTGCTTAGGAGGCTAAGGTGGGAGGATCACTTGAGCCCAGGAGATCAAGGCTGCAGTGAGCTGTGCTTGTGCTACTGCACTCCAACCTGGGCAACAGAGCAAGATCCTGTCTCTGTTTATTTAAATCCTGTCTCTATTTATTTAAATAAATAAATCCTGTCTCTATTTATTTAAATAAATAAATTGTGAAAAATAACTTAGGTTTTTGGATTACTAAATTGGATACATTAGTGTAGCACACGTTATAGGAAACTCAAAGAAGATTGGCTTGAATGACTAGATTATTTTGAGTTAGAAATTTCTTTGAGATATTGAAGTGGAGACATCATACGGTTTTATAAGTAAATAAATGTAAATGAGTATGTTTATAGGTTAAATTTTTTTTTTTTTTTTTTTTTTTTGGAGACAGAGTTTTGCTCTTGTCACCCAGGCTAGAGTGCAATGGTACAATCTCGGCTCACTGCAACCTCCGCCTCCTTGGTTCAAGCAATTCTGCCTCCTCGGCCTCCTGAGTAGCTGGGATTACAGGTGCCCGCCACCATGCCTGGCTAATTTTTTTTTTCCTTTTTGAGATGGAGTCTCACTCTGTCGCCCAGACTGGATTGCAGTGGCGCAATCTCAGCTCACTGCGACCTCTGACTCCCGGGTTCAAGTGATTCTCCTGCCTCAGCCTCCCGAGTAGCTAGGACTACAGGCATGTGCCACCACACCTGGCTAATTTTTGTATTTTTTAGTAGAGATGGGTGCCAAGACCAGCTCAGTTTCGGAGACCCTAACCCAGCATTGCTAGAGGAATTAAAGACACACACAGAAAAATTAAGAGTGTGGAGTGGGAAATCAGGGGGCTGACAGCCTTCAGAGCTGAGAGCCTGGAACAGTTTTACCCACATATTTATTGACAGCAAACCAGTGATAAGCATTGTTTCTATAGATTATAGATTAATTAAAATGGGAAACAAAGGGATGGGCCAAAACAAAGGGATGGGCTGTGGCTAGATTTCTGCAGCAGGAACAAGTCCTTAAGGCACAGATCGCTCATGCTATTGTTTGTGGTTTAGGACCGCCTTAAGCAGTTTCCGCCCTGGGTGGGCCAGGTATTCCTTGCCCTCATTCTGGTAAACACACAACCTTCAGCGTGGGCGTCATGGCCATCATGAACATGTCACAGTGCTGCAGAGATTTTGTTTATGGCCAGTTTTGGGGCCAGTTTATGGCCAGATTTGGGGACTTGTTCCCAACAGATGGGGTTTCACCATATTGGACAGGCTGGTCTCGAACTCCTGACCTTGTGATTCACCTGTCTTGGCCTCCCAAAGTGCTGGGATTACAGGCATGAGCCACTGTGCCTGGCCTGCCTGGCTAATTTTTGTATTTTTTTGTAGAGATGGGGTTTCACCATGTTGGCCAGGCTGGTCTTGAACGCCTAACCTCAGGTGATCCACCCACCTTGGCCTCCCAAAGTGCTGGGATTACAGGCGTGAGGCCCCCACACCTGGCCACATTTTTTTTTCTTTTTCTTTCTTTCTTTTTTTTTTTTTTTAAGAGAGAAACAGTCCTGCTCTGTCAGGTTGTAGCTTACTGCAGCCTTAAACTCCTGTGCTCAAGGGATCCTCCTGCCTCAGCCTCCTAAGTAGTTAGGACTGCAGGTGTTTACCTCCACACCTGGCTAATTTTTAAATTTTTTGTAGAGACTGTGTCTTGCTGTGTTGCCTAGGCTGGTCTTAAACTCCTGGGCTCAAGTAGTCCTCCTGTCTCGGCCTTCCTAAGTGTTGGGATTATAGGCATGAACCACTGACTCTCCAGGGCCTTATCATGGTTATCTTTTTGAATTACTGGTAATGCAAGAGAAGGTAAGTAGAGTTTGAGTCTCAGTTACAGGGCTAATAAAAGAATGTAGCCGGGTGCTGTGGCTCACGCTTGTAATCCCAGCACTTTGGGAGGCCGAGGTGGGCGGATCATGAGGTCAGGAGTTCAAGACCAGCTTGCCCAACATGGTGAAACCCCATCTCTACTGAAAATACAAAAATTAGCTGGATGTGGTGGCAGGCACCTGTAATCCCAGCTACTCAGGAGGCTGAGGCAGGAGAATCCCTTGAACCCGGGAGGTGAAAGTTGCAGTGAGCCAAGATCACGCCACTGCATTCCAGCCTGGGTGACAGAGCTAGACTCTGTCTTAAAAAAGAAAAAAGAAGAAGAGAAAAAAAGAATGTAAAAAGATTCTTCACTCTAGAAATCAACTAAGGCAGCTCTGTTAGCACTGCAGGACCTAGTTCAGCTAAAGACAGGGTTCTTGTCCGTCCCATGGCCATGAAAATTTAGGCTTGCAGACAGTTTAAAGGGTGAGTGAAGCAGAGGATTTTATTGGGTGAAAACGGGAAATAGGGATACCCCGCAAGGCCGGAGTCTCCTGCTAGAGCACTTCCAGCCCTGCTGTTCAAATCTCAGGTTCTATACAGGAAGAGGAGGGGCCAGACTCCCCCCAGCTGCAAATGGCATGAACCTCTTGAGGCTAAGCTCCAGTGGGCAGGCTGGTTGTAGTTCCTCTGGGGACCCCCTCCCACCTGGCTGTCTCATTTCCCCTCTAATCTAACAGTTGTTAGATTAAGGACACGGAGAAAGACCGATCTTAACTGCTTCCTGCTGACAGAGGGGGCTGTTTTGGGGGAAACAGCAGTCAGAGCCCCCTAAGAGGCGTATTTAGGGGTTCCCAGCAGAAAGGGTCACCATCCGAGGCTCTGGTTGCATGACCATTTGGAGTTTGATGGCCTGAAGGCAAGAACAGACAAACCGGGTTATTAGAAAACATGCATCAAAACGAAACAAGGGGAGGGGTAAGGACAGCCGAAAAATTCTGAGGCCTTTTACCAATTTTCACAGGGAGAGGGAGGCCAAAAGCTTGACTGGTAAAGAAACTTTACCCTTTTGCTGGCATGTTGGGCTTTTGGGTTCCCTTCCTCTGAGCCCAATCCTAAGCCAACCAGTTTAAAGTTTGGGAAATTAACTCTTTCTAGTTCGGAAGATGCGTTTAAGGGGAGTGTCTTGTAGTGCAGAAACACAATTACCTATTAGTGAAGAGAGAACTGAGGAGAAAGGGGAAAAGGCGCTTTTTAAAGGATTCCCAGAGGTTCGGGATGCATTTGAAAGGGGTACAGATTGAAGATGAATGGCTACCCATCTAGAAAGAGGGAAGCAGACCTTCCTGGTTCCCTTATTTTCCTAGCAGATACCCCGGATACATGAGGGTGAGAGGAAAGAGTGTCTTCTTTCAGTCTTCTGTCCTTGCATCCCTGAGTTCTGGCAACCTTGTCAGGTGCCACCATGAGTACCAAAGTGGCTTGCATCCATGAAGCAGGGGTGTCTAGACAATAGGAATTATTTGTCTCACCTATGTCTCTTTCCCACCTACTGTCAGTAGCCTTGGAGTTCCCTAGGCCTCATTTATGCCATGGATATTAATGTGGCCTTTATCTGTGAAACAGGAAACGTGGAGTTGGCTTAATCAGTAGGAGTCAGCCATGCTCACCTGTGATGTGCCTTTTAACCTCTGTTGTCATTTGCCTCTGCCTCAGATCCAGTTTTTTTTTTTTTTCCTAGGGCTTTGACCCGAAATTTGGAATTGAGTCTGGGACAAAAATGTGTTTCAGGGGGTTGCATGGACTCCTTATCATAAGCCGAATGCTAAGGTCAAACTGTGGAACTGAGGCCTTCTGCAGTAAGGGAGAGGAAAAGATGTCTTGTGACACACCCAGATAACTGGTGGCGCTAGTTATGCTTGCTAGGATTTGGGTGCATGGTGCTTGGCTTTGGTTAGCTCCCTTGGTCTTACTTTCCCAAAAGGAAACCTGAGTGATGGGCATCCTGTGTATTCCCATCACCTGGAAGAATTTGAAGGATAATTGCTCAGAACTAGAATATTGGTCCAGATTTTTACGTTACCCATCCCTCTTGTTCTTTCTGAGGTGCAGCTGGAGATTGCTGGTTGGTTCACAGGAACAAGCAGGGTTAGTCTAAAATGTAGGTGAAAACTTAAAAACAACTAATGAGTTTCTAATTTAATGACAAATGTATGATAAATTGTAGAACATGATTTCTCTCTTTTCAGTTCTCATTTTTGTTAAAAAATCATGATAGGACTGAGTGGTTTGCAAAATCCTTTAGTCCTATACTTGACCTGATGATTTGCCTAAAGTGTAGCAAGAATAATTATGTCTACATAGGCCTTTTAGGTTGGCTTTGATGGAACTCTATTCCCCAAGGAATCTCAGATAAGACCTTGAAACATCTATGAGTTGGGGGATCCTCTCCTCTTAAGGTCCCAAGATAAACTTGGAGCTCCTAGAATACACACAGATAGGCCGGGTGCGATGGCTCATGCCTGTAATCTCAGCACTTTGGGGGGCCAAGGTGGGTGGATCACCTGAGGTCAGGAGTTCGAGACCAGCTTGGCCAACGTGATGAAACCCCATCTGTACTAAAAATACAAAAAAATTAGCTGGGTGTGGTGGCTGGTGCCTGTAATCCCAGCTACTTGGGAGGCTGAGGCAAGAGAATCGGTTGAACCCGGGAGGCAGAGGTTGCGTTGAACTGGGATTGAGCCATTGCACTCCAGCCTGGGCAACAAGAGCCTCAAAAATAAGTAAAAAATTTTTGGCCGGGCGCGGTGGCTCACACCTGTAACCCCAGCACTTTGGGAGACAGAGACGGGCGGATCACAAGGTCAGGAGATTGAGACCATCCTGGTTAACACGGTGAAACCCCAACTCTACTAAAAATACAAAAAAATTAGCCGGGCGTAGTGGCGAGTGCCTGTAGTCCCAGCTACTCGGGAGGCTGAGGCAGGAGAATGGTGTGGACCCGGGAGGCGGAGCTTGCAGTGAGCCGAGATCCGGTCACTGCACTCCAGCCTGGGCGTCTGAGCAAGACTCCGTCTCAAAAAAAAAAAAATTTTTAAATTTGAAAAATCAAAAAATTAAAGAATACTCACAGATAGTTTCCAAATTTTAGAGGCACCAGGCAGAGAGAAACATACATGCTCCAAATTTTTGTTTATAGGAGTATACCTTACTCAATTATTAAAGGCCATAAATAGTTCAAAATGAGTTTCCTTGACTCTGAAAAACAAAACAAGGATCAGCAATATTCCAACCAAAAGTCAAAAAGGTTGCTTCAGCTTTCTTTTTTTTTTTTTTTTTTTGAGATGGAGTCTGGCTCTGTCGCCCAGGCTGGAGTGCAGTGGCCGGATCTCAGCTCACTGCAAGCTCCGCCTCCCGGGTTTACGCCATTCTCCTGCCTCAGCCTCCGGAGTAGCTGGGACTACAGGCGCCCGCCACCTCACCCGGCTAATTTTTTTGTATTTTTTAGTAGAGACGGGGTTTCACCGTGTTCGCCAGGATGGTCTCGATCTCCTGACCTCGTGATCCGCCCGTCTCGGCTTCAGCTTTCTGAGTTCAGTCCATTTCGTTAACTCTTGTTTTGCTTGATACTTGTAAACATTTCAGCTCTTCCATGAGTCCTGTTCATTTTCCTTTATTAAAATGTTACAATCTCCAAAGTTGTCTGAAGTCTGTATTTGAGAGCACCTATTAAAGTCTTACAGCCTATTATAAACCATCTTCTGAACAGGATTAAAACAAGACAACAATCGTCTGTGAATAGCCAAGTGGTCAGAAACACAGTTGGCAAAGAAGTTTGGTTATCTCCATAGTTTACAATAACTTAACCTTAATTTTGATTGATAGCATATACTGGGACATTAGAATTTTAGAAATCCCATAAAATTTTGGAACATACATCAGCATTGTTTACTAAGATATAACCTAAAGAAGATTGAAGGTCATTTTGGCAATTCCATGTACCTAAACGCGTCACATAATCCTGTTTGCCTTTCTTTTCTAGACACTTCAGGGGCCCTCTGAAGTATCTGAAAAGCCAGATGCCAGGGAAGACAATTTTGAAACTGAAGTTTGATTTTGGGAAGGCTGCTAAATGTACACACTTGGTATTACGAAATAAAATTTGAGATTACCATAAGTTTTGCCAAAATGATGACTCAAAAATTTTAAAGAAGAAAAACAACTTTTTTTTTTTTTTTTTGATATGGAGTCTGGCACTGTTGCCCGGGCTGGAGTGCAGTGATGTGATCTTGGCTCTGCAAACTCCGCCTCCCGGGTTCAAGCGATTCTCCTGTCTCAGCCACCCAAGTAGCTGGGATTACAGGCACCTGCCACAATGCCTGGCTAATTTTTTTGTATTTTTAGTAGAGATGTGGTTTCACTGTGTTTTCCAGGCTGGTCTCGAACTCCTCATCTTGTGATCTGCCCGCCTTGGCCTCCCAAAGTGCTGGGATTACAGGCGTGAGCCACCATGCCTGGCCCAAAAAACCTTCTATAATGCTTTACAAATTTTGCCAGAGAGCAGATTAGCACCTTAGGGGAAAACCTTGTGCTTTTATTTCAGTGCTCAATTTACAGAAAAACCATATAATACCCTCTTTTGAATTTCATCACTATGTACACACAGATAACCTCTTTTCCAAGATTTTTACAATTCTTCCACCACTTCTTTGAACCTTCACCTTTTTCCTAATTTAACTCAATTCTGTAACTCTAGGCAAAAGTTTACATTTCCATGCGTTCTCATAACCTTTTACTAAAAACCACATTTCACTGTTCTTACTCACCTTCCATGTAAATCTATTTCTGGTAGTTTCAGTTAACTCCTAGCAATTTTTAACTTTAAGGTAAAACTTGGTGAGTTGCTTTAAATGTGTGCTAACTGCAGCCAAGGTTTGCTCTCTTAGTAAGGGCATGGTTGATTCCACGTGTTCCCAGGCCTTAACAGTTGTGAAGCAGGCAAGACAGACAGTTTATAATCTCAAAACACTTAGGAAATTTTGGATTTGACCTGCATTTTACCATAGTCTTCAGGGCTATTTTCCTTTTTCTTTTTTCTTTTCTTTTTGTTTTTTGAGATGGAATCTTGCTCTGTTGCCAGGCAGGAGTGCAGTGGCACAATCTCGGCTCATTGCAACCTCCGCCTCCCAGGTTCCAGTGATTCTCCTGCCTCGGCCACCCGAGTAGCTGGACTACAGGTGCGTGCCACCACGCCCAGCTAATTTTTGTATTTTTAGTAGAGATGGGCTTTGACCATGTTGGCCAGGATTGTCTCGATCACTTGACCTCATGATCCGCCCACCCCGGCCTCCCAAAGTGTTGAGATTACAGGCGTGAGCCACTGCGCCTGGCTAGCTGTTTTTATTTCTTTAAAGTCACATGAACTGAAAAGTACCACAGCATTTATTTTGCCTTAAAAAAATATTAGAGCCAAGTCTTTGTCTTTCTTTAGTCCAAATTAATTAGAGCTCTTTTTACAGGCATCACATGCCGTACACACACAGAGAAGTGGAAGAAAACCCATTTGCTGGGTGGGGCCCTTTAAGAGACAGGGCTGCTAGGAAAACATGCAGATGTCAAACCAGAAAGAAACATTCCCTAAGGCAGGATTGCTAAACAAAGACTTGCCTGGGAGTTAGAAGCCATGCCCTTTGGATGTTGGGAGGCTTGTAGCAGGAACCATACAGACATGCAAAGCACACCAGATTGGCTGCAGCCCAAGACTAGCCCCACAAATCCTTTTTCACAATTAAAGCTTTACAGAAAATATAAACTGATAGCTGGGGGGCCTGGCCTACTAAAGGGAAAAAGGTATTTTAAAGGTTAACCTGTTGATGGGTTAGAGAAGGGGAAAGAAAAGAAACAGTTTAAAAATGCCTGGGGAAGAACTTCTTTGAATTTTTCTTTTTTCTTTTTCTTTTCTTTTTTTTTTTTTTTTTGAGACGGAGTGTTGCCCAGGCTGGAGTGCAGTGGCACGATCTCGGCTCACCACAACTTCGCCTCCCGGGTTCAAGTGATTCTCCTTCCTCAGCCTCCTAAGTAGCTGGGACTACAGGTGTGGGCCACCATGCCCTGCTAATTTTTGTATTTTTAGTAGAGACGGGGTTTCACTATGTTGGCCAGGCTGGTCTCGGACTCCTGACCTCTATTCTTATGCAAGTGGTTCCTTCACCAGGGAGAAAAGTTTAATTTCTGTCTCACAGAGTTGAAACCCCTTGGCTGGGTAAGGGGAAGGCTGCCCTGATGTGTCTGGGAACCAGTCTGTTGGCTGTTCCCAGCCAATAGATAGGCTGTGTGGGACCCTTGGGCCATGCGTCCCAGTCCTGACATGGAGGGGAGAGTGGCTGGGATCTGCTGCTCCCCAGTCCCTCCTGAAAAAGTAGCAAAAGATGATGAAAAGGCCCCCGACCCCCAGGAGCGACGGGGTGGGGGTGCAGTTTCCCATAAGCTCAGAAGTCTGAGGATGAAAAGGCTTAGAAACCACAGCTAGAGGTTTTGAGTTCCCATTTCACTCACTTTTCTCAAGCCCCATGCTGGGCGCCAAAAAGTTGCAGGACTTTTCCTTAATTCAGCTAAAGACGGGATTCTTGTCCGTCCCATGACCAGGAAAATGTAGGCTCCCAGATGGTTTAAAGGTGAGTAAAGCAGGGTTTTATTGGATGAAAAGGGAATAAAAGGGGAAACAAGGATATTCTGCAAGGCCAGAGTCCCTTGCTAGAGTGCTTCTCACCCAGCTGTTTGAATCTCAGCCTCCACACAGGAAGAGCAGGGGCCAGGCTCCTCTGTGCTGTAACAGGTGTGAACTTCATGAGGCTCCACTTCAGTGGGCAGGCTGGTTGGAGTTTATCCAGGGACCCCTCCCACCTGACTGTCTCATTAGGACAGTTCTCCTTTGGAGATGACAGAACCAAAATACACCCTGGGAAAAGATCAGTAAAAAGAGGTCAAAAAGGGCAAATCTAAGTTTAACATAACAATTTAAAAGCAATATATTTTGAATATTGGATTAAATATTTGCTTCCTTTTGGTAATAATTTTTTTTTTTTAACTTTTTTATTGAGATGGTGTCGCTGGAGTATGTTGGCACAATCTTGGCTCACTGCAACCTCCTGCCTCTTGGGTTCAAGCGATTCTTGTGCCTCAGCCTCCTGAATAGCTGGGACTACAGGTGCACACCACCACGTCTGGCTAATTTTTGTATTTTTAGTAGAGATAGGGTTTCACCATGTTGGCCAGGTTTGTCTCACCCTCCTGACCTCAAGTGATCTGCCTGCTTTGGCCTCCCAAAGTGCTGGGATTATAGGCATGAGCCACCACTCCTGACTGCTTTTGGTGATGATTCTTGCCTTAACCTAAACTATAGTTAACCAAGTTGTTGCACATGTACAATGAGAATAGTTATACCAGAAGGGAAATTTTTTTTTCTTTATTTCTCCCATCATATTCATTTTATGTTGCACTGATAAGTTACTGTATTATATTATTTTATATATGTGAGTATCTTGGGTATTTTAACTATTCCCTTTAAATTTTCTTGAAAATCAGAAGTGGCGTGACTAAGATTTGTTTTTCTTTTTTTCCTTCTTTTTTTTCTTTTTTCTTTTTGAGAGAGTGTCTCTGTCACCAGGCTGGAGTGCAGTGGCATGATCTTGGCTCACTGTAATCTCCCCCTCCCAGGTTCAAGTGATTCTCATGTCTCAGCCACTGGAATAGCTCCCACCATGGCCAGTTAATTTTTTTTTTTTTTTTTTGGTATTTTTTCATAGAGACAGAGGTGCACCATGTTGTCCAGGCTGGTCTCAAACTCCTGTCCTCAAGTGATCCTCCTTCCTTGGCTTCCCAGAGTGCTGGGATTACAGACATTAGCCACTGCCCCCAGCTGGTTACTAGATTTTGATTATTGAGCTTACTTCAGTAGTTTCATTTATCAGAAAATATGTTGAAGTTTGAATATGTTGAAAATATGAATACTTCTTGAAAATACTGCTATGGAACTAATAAGACCAAGTTTTTGATGTAGATTTTATAACTTCTAGGTATTTGTAATACTGGTATTTGTGTTACTGATACTTTTTAATTTTCTGGAAAAAACAGTTTTAAAAGTACTTCATGTATGACTAGAACATAAGGAAGATTAAAACCATACCTGATTTTACCACCTAGAGATCATCAGTGTTTTGGCATATTTCCTTTATTATTGCTTCTCTGCATTTTTACTGTATAGGCAGTATATAGTATAGTAGTTAAGAAGGGATTTTCTAGGATGAAACCTCTTGGGTTCAGATTTCTGTTCCACCACTTATTAGGCTGTGTAATCTTAACAGATTGCTTGATGTCTCTGAATCTTGAGTTTCACATCTATAAATTGGGGATAATAAAAGTAGATATTGTTGTTCCCTGTATGCCAGGTACCTTGCTAAGTATACTATGTGTAAAATCTTACTTCTCCTGACATCTTTACTTAAGAAGTACTTAAAAGTGCCTTTAAGAGGATCAAATAAAATGTAATTTACTTGGTATAGGAGTTTTATATAATTCCTTTTTTTTTTTTTTTTGAGATGGAGTTTTGCTCTATTGCCAGGCTGGAGTGCAGTGGCACAGTCTTGGCTTGCTGCAACCTTTACCTCCCAGGTTGAAGCCATTCTCCTGCCTCACCCTCCCAAGTAGCTGGGATTACAGGCATGCACCACCACATCCAGCTTGCTTGCTTGCTTGCTTATTTATTTATTTATGAGATGGAGTCCCCCTCTGTCTCCCAGGCTGGAGTACACTGGTGAGACCTTGGCTCACTACAACCTCCACCTCCCAGGTTCAAGCAATTATCCTGCCTCAGCCTCCCAAGTAGCTGGGACTACAGGCGCCTGCCACAACACCTGGCTAATTTTTGTATTTTTAGTAGAGACAGGGTCACACCATGTTGGCCAGGCTGGTCTCGAGCTCCTGACGTGATCCGCCCGCCTTGGCCTCCCAAAGTGCTGGTATTACAGGTTTGAGCCACTGTGCCCGGCCTAAGTTTTGCATTTTTAGTAGAGATGGGGTTTCATCATGTTGACCAGGCTGGTCTTGAACTCCTGACATCAAGTGATCTGCCTGCCTCAGCCTCTCAAAGTGTTGGAATTACAGGCCTGAGCCACTGCGCTGGCCTGTGTATTTCTTAACATTGGTTTTATAGAGTATATTTAACCTATTATTAAAACTTGTTTCTGATTAAACTCATTAGTCCATGTCTGATTAATTTTGGCGTATAAGATATAATAATCTAACTTGGCTTTTTGAAGTAGAAAACCTGGAAGTGGGAAATAAGTTTTGCATTCTGTTTCAATTCTGATAAAATGAAGGAGTACTTATGCCTTTGGAACTGCCTTATATTCTTTTTTTTTTTTTTTTTTTTGAGATGGAGTCTCACTCTGTCACCCGGACTTTAGTGCAGTGGAATGATCTCGGCTCACTGCAACCTCTGCTTCCCAGGTTCAAGCAATTCTCCTGCCTCAGCCTCCCAAGTAGCTGGGATTACAGGCGCCCACCACTACGCCCAGCTAATTTTTTGTATTTTTATCAGAGATGGAGTTTCACCATGTTGGCCAGGCTGGTCTCGGCCTCCTGACCTTGTGATTCGCCCGCCTCAGCCTTCCAAAGGGCTGGGATTACAGGTTTGAGCCAGCATGCCCGGCCGTAACTGTCTTTATATTCTATGGGGAAAATGGTGTGGTGGATTAGCAATGTCTTTCTTCCACAGGTATAGGGGGATGGTATTGAGAAGACTGTTACAAAACATTCATATGTATAATCCCAAATTTAAACATTGTTTCAATATTACATTTTTAAAATTTATTATTTTTATTTTTCGAATGTTCCAGTATTACTTTTTGAATATTCTGTTGAAAATACCATTTAAAAAAAAAAAAAGAAAATACCATTTTTATATGAATTCAGAGTAAAATTGGTTTGTGGATTTTTTTTTTCTGTTCTGTTTACTATTAGAATTATGTGAGCATCAAAACAAATTTAAAAGTTTCTTTTCTGCTTTGAAGTTTGCAAATACCTATAAAACTATCAGGTTCTGGCTGGGTGCAGTGACTCATGCCTGTAATCCCAGCACCTTGGGAGGTTGAGGCAGGCAGATCGCGTGAGCACAGAAGTTCGAGAATAGTGTGGGCAACATGGCAAAACCCATTGTCAAAAATACAAAAATCAGCTGGGCGTGGTGGCACATGCCTGTAGTCTCAGCTACTTGGGAGGGTGAGGTGGGAAGATCCCTTGAGCCCAGAGCTCAGGATGTCGAGGCTGCAGTGAGATCGTGGCACTGCATTTCAGCCTGCGTAACGGAGTAAGGAGACCTTGTCTCAGAACAAACAAATAAAGCTATCAGATTCTAAAACATGATTAGAAGTTGTTACTCTTTCTAATTACTGTCTAACAAGAGATAACATTCCCACCTCTTGAGTGAGTTTTAGTAATTAATTATTTAGTCTACTGTTGTTGGGCTTTAGTAATTAGTCTACTGTTTAGAACTTTCCAACTTTTTATTTTGAAAAATGTAAAACTTACCGAAAAGTTGCAAGTCTAGTAAAATGAATAGCCATTATACCTTCATGAAAGCTTACCAATCCATTAACTTATTGCTCTATAACATGTGTTGCTATGCTACATAGACACTTTTTTTCCCTGAACCATTTGAATTAGTTGCAGAATCATGACCCTAAATACTTCAGTATGTATTGCCCAAGAATATTTTCCTGCTAAGCACAATATAATCGTGATAGGAAATTTAGCAGCAATGTAGTATTCCTATCAAATATACAGTGTTAGATTTTCTCTAATGTCTTTTTTTTTTTTTTTTTTTTTTTTTTGAGACGGAGTCTCACTCTGTTGCCCAGGCCGGAGTGCAGTGGGGTGATCTCGGCTCACTGCAACCTCTGCCTCCCGGGTTCAAGCAATTCTCCTGCCTCAACCTCCTGAGTAGCTGGGATTACAGGTGTGCGCCACCATGCCTGGCTAATGTTTTTGTATTTTACTAGTAGAGACAGTTTCACCATGTTGGTCAGGCTGGTCTTGAGCTCCTGACCTTGTGATCTGCCCGCCTCAGCCTCCCAAAGTGCTGGGATTACAGGCGTGAGCCACCGCGCCCAGCCAATAATGCCTTTTATTTTTTATTTATTTATTTATTTTTTTGAGACGGAGTCTCGCTCTGTCGCCCAGGCTGGAGTGCAGTGGCCGGATCTCAGCTCACTGCAAGCTCCGCCTCCCGGGTTTACGCCATTCTCCTTTCTCAGCCTCCCGAGTAGCTGGGACTACAGGCGCCTGCCACCTTGCCCGGCTAGTTTTTTGTATTTTTTAGTAGAGGCGGGGTTTCACCGTGTTAGCCAGGATGGTCTCGATCTCCTGACCTCGTGATCCGCCCGTCTCGGCCTCCCAAAGTGCTGGGATTACAGGCTTGAGCCACCGTGCCCGGCCAATAATGCCTTTTAAAGCTGGAATTTTTTTTACCCAATCTGGGATTCAGTCAAAGGCCATACATTGCATATTGTTGCCATGTCTCTTTAGTCTCCTCCAGAACAGTTCCCTATGTATTTTTTGTCTTTAATGACGTTTTCAAGAGTCCAGGCCAGTTGTTTTATAGAATTTCTGTTTTGACAGAAAATCCTTCTTGTTAGATTTGTTAGTGTGGAGTTGTAGATATCTAAATAGTCCATAATTACAGGGCAAGGACTACAAATCTGTAGTCCCAGCTACTTAGGCAGCTGAGGCAGGAGAATCTCTTGAGCCCCAAGAGTTTGAATCCAGCCAGGGCAATGTAGTGAGAAAGACTCTGTCTCTTTAAAAAAAATTGTTTTTTAAAAGATAGTCTGTAATATGATAGTGGGTAGTTATAGGTATCTAATTTGACAGTCCTGCTTCCCCTCGTCATCCTCAGCTTAAAAGTAATATTTTAGGAGAATGTCTTCCAGTGTATGCATGGAATTTTAAAAAAAGAACAAAAATCTTTCTACTTTGCAAAGTTGTGACACTTACAGATTTTGAACTGTGATATTAAACTTAAAAAATTACTGCTTCACCCCTGTCTTGCGTTTACCTTTCTGACACTTGAGAATAGTCACAACTCATTTTTTTAACTTGCATTTTTTTTTTTTTTGAGACGGAGTCTCGCTCTGTCGCCCAGGCTGGAGTGCAGTGGCGTGACCTTGGCTAACCGAAACCTCCGCCTCCCCGGTTCACGCCATTCTCCTGCCTCAGCCTCCCGAGTAGCTGGGACTACAGGCGCCTGCCACCATGCCTGGCTAATTTTTTTGTATTTTTAGTAGAGACGGGGTTTCACCGTGTTAGCCAGGGTGATCTCGATCTCCTGACCTGGTGATCCGCCTGCCTCGGCCTCCCAAAGTGCTGGGATTACAGGCGTGAGCTAACGCGCCCGGCCTTAACGTGCATTTTTAAAATTCACACAAGCAATGTTAATTGTAAGCAAAATAAACTAGAAAATTCTGATAAGGAAAATGACGAAAATAAGTCTTATATAAGTCCTAGCACTCACATAGAAAAACTGTTAACATTTTGGGTGAATACTCTTTCAAACTTGAAGGAATGTAAGTGCTTGTGAGAGAGACATTACAAGAATTTTTGTATTGTATTGTAACTCTGTGTTGTAGTTTGCTCTACAACCCCCCAAAAGTGGCTACAGTATTAAACAGTGAAAGCAGGGAAAAGTAGAGGTACCATATGAGCTTATTAAAAGGAAACAGCTGGAAGGAGAGGCTCTTGTCTTATCAGTCAGTATTTAGATACTTACTATATACTGTAAATAATTCTTAATGGTTATATCAATTACTTTTTTTTCTTTTTCTTTTTTGTGACAGAGTTTGCTCTTTCACCCAGGCTGGAGTGCAGTGGTGCAATCTCAGTTTACTGCAGGCTCTGCCTCCGGGGTTCAAGCAATTCTCCTGCCTCAGCCTCCTGAGTAGCTGGGTTTATAGGTGTGCGCCACCATGCCCTGCTAATTTTAAAATTTTTAGTAAAGACGAGGTTTCACCATGTTGATCAGGAACTCCTGACCTCAGGTGATCCAGCCGCCTCCGTCTCCTAGTGCTGGGATTATAGGCGTGAGCCACCAGCCCAGCCTGTTGAGTGTTTTTATTACGAAAATGTGTTGCATTTTATCAAATGCCTTTTCTGTATTTATTGATTTGATTGTGGGTTTTTCCCCTTCATTTTGATAAAGTGATATGTTACATTGATTTCTTTTCATATGTTGAATCACCCTTGGATTCCTAGAATAAGTGCCACTTGCTCATAGTGTATAATCCTTTTAACATGCTGCTGGATTCAGGTATTTTTGTTGAGGATTTTTGAGTCTATATTCATAAGGGGTATTTGGTCTGTAATTTTTTTCTTCTTGTGATATCTTCGTCTGGCTTTGTATCAAGGCACTACTGGCCCATAAAATGAGTTAATTCTTTAAATATTTGGTGGAAGTCTGGCTTGGTGGTGCATGCCTGTAGTCCCAGACTTGGGAGGCTGAGGCTAGAGGATCACTTGAGCCCATGAGTTCGAGTCCAATCTGGGCAACATAGCGAGACCCCCATCTCTTTAAAAAAATTATAGATGCCATGAGTGAAGCCATCTAGTTCCAGGCTTCCTCTGACAGTTTTCTGATTACTGCTTTATCAATGTTTTTACTTGTTGAAATTAGATCTAGGTCAATTTAGTCTGTTGAAATGTTCTGTTTTCTTGAGTTAGTTTTGGTAGTTTGTGTGATTTTAGGAATTTGACCATTTCATCTAGATTACCTAATGTTTGTTCATATTATTCTCATATCCTTTTTATTTCTGTAAGTTTGGTAGTAACATCTCTGCTTTGGCCAGACACGGTGGCTCCCACCTGTAATTCCAGCACTTTGGAGACTAGGGCAGGTGGATCATGAGGTCAAGAATCTAGACCGTCCTGGCCAACATGGTGAAACCCCGTCTCTACTAAAAATACAAATACTAGCTGGGCGTGGTGGTGCATGCCTGTAGTCCCAGCTACTCAGGAGGCTGAGGCAGGAGAATTGCTTGAACCTGGGAGGCGGAGGTTGCAGTGAGCTGAGGTTGCAGTGAGCCGAGGTTGTGCCACTGCACTCCAGCTTGGTGACAGAGCAAGACTCCATCTCAAAAAAACCCAAATCTCTGCTTTCATTACTGACTGTAGTAATTTGAGTCTTCTATCCTTTTGTTCTTTTCTGTTTAGTTAATAGGTTTGTCTATTTTGTTTCAAGAGCCAACTTCTTGAAAGTTGGCTTTGTTGATTTTTCTGGTTTTTTTTTTCGAGACAGGGTCATCCAGGTTGGAATGCAGTGGTACAATCATGGTTCACTACAGACTCAACCTCCCTGGCCCAAGCGATCCTCTCACCTCAACTTCCTCCCAAGTAGCTGGGACAACAGGCATGTGCCACCACACCCAGCTAATTTTCACATTTTTTTGTAGAGATGAGGTCTCCCTAGTTTGTTTAGGCTGGTCTTGGACTCCTAGTCTGAAGTTGTTTTCCCACCTGGGCCTGCCAAAGTGCTCGGATTACAGATCTCACCACTTACTGAGCCACTGTGTCCAGCCACTTTTTCTCTTTTTATGGTTTATTTTTTTCTGTTTTTTAAATATTTTCTATTTCACTTACCACTGTTCTGCTAGCATATTTTTGTAAGTTTACTGGCCATTTGTAATCTTATTCTTTGAATTGCCTATTTATGGAACCTGTTTTTTGTTATTGTTTTTGTAGAATGCTTTATGTATTGTGGCATATGTTAACAGCACCAGGACCTCTGAACGATGCTGAATAATAAAGGTTTCTTTTTGGCTGTAATAGAAATATATTTCACCATTAAATAGGATAGTATGGTTAAGAAAGTTTCTTCATCTTTCTAGTTTACTAGGAGTAAGTAATTGTGATGTATAAGTTTCCTAAAAAAATATAGTGGTATATCCATACAATAGGATACTACTTAGCAATAAAAATGCTCACAACAGGCCTGGCGTGGTGGCTCATGCCTCTAATCAAGCACTCAGGCAGGCTGAGGCTGGCAGGTCACTTGCGCCCAGGAGTTTGAGACCAGCCTGGCCAACATGGTGAAACCCAATCTCTACTAAAAATACAAATGTGTAGGTAAGCCTGATTTGTCCTATAATCTCAAACTTCTTGCTGATATTTCTCAGTCTTATTTATCATTTCAGTTATTGGTATAATTACATATGTATGTGTGTGTGTGTGTCTGTTGAGGGAGGATATAGTAGATAGTATAATCTCTATGAATTCGGTGTAAAGAAGCAATTTTCTTTCTCCAGAGGACTGCACATTTTACTAAATTGGCTGTTTTCTAAGCCTGAACCCTTTGACTAACAGATGTAGGGAAAAGGGCTTTATAATATTAAATCAATTGCTTAGGACCAACAATGTCCCTTTTTTGTGAAAATCTGAAGGTTCTTAAAAGATGGAATACTATGACATTATCCTTGTTGATTCAAGGAGCATTCCTCAAGTAATACTGAATGTGCTGTAATTATCAGTACCTTCCCATCTTCTTTTTGTTGCTCTTGAATGATGTTATTGTCAACTATTTGACTATGTTTTGCAAATTTGGAACAGTTACTTATCTGAAAATCCTACTTTGGTCTGAGATTTTAAAATAAATTATATTGGATTTTATTCTTGTTTTATCAGCTTTCTTGGAGATGTATGGGTTTATGATTGGATAATGTGATACCACCCACAAAAATTATGTATGCCTTTCACATTTTCAAGTGTAAATAGCCTAATAAGTGCTAGGCTTCTCTGGTCTACTTTTGTGGAACCAGGAATAAATTAGATCTCATTGGCTGTTGATGTGATTGTTAGTTTCTTTTTATTGTTCGCTTTATTAGGAAGCATAATGGTAAATTACTTTAATGATATTTTCCTCTAAGAACAGATTAGATAATTTAAAAAATGTAATCTAATAGACTTTTTAAAGAAAATTGTATATGCTGTTTCATAGTACCTTTAAAAAACTTGTTACAAATATTTATATTTTTAAAACCTGATCTAGGCTGGGCGCGGTGGCTCACACCTGTAATCCCAGCACTTTGGGAGGCCGAAGCGGGCAGATTACCTGAGGTCAGGAGTTCGAGACTAGCCTGGCCAACATGGTGAAACCCTGTGTCTACTAAAAATACAAAAATTAGCTGGGCATAGTGGCACACACCTGTAATCCCAGCTACGTGGGAGGCTGAGGCAGGAGAATTGCTTGAGCTTTGGAGACAGAGGTTGCAGTGAGCCGAGATGGCGCCACTGCACTCTAGCCTGGCTGACAGAGTGAGACTGTCTTCAAAAAAAAAAGTCTGATCTATGGTTTATCCACTTATATTAGTCCTACATTTTGTTTGGGTATTTATGTATGTGTATTTAGCAGACTAGAAGAATTATGAAGTCTAGGATTGCTGTGAAAGCTCCTTGCTGCTGTTTCTTTCCTATGGTTTTTTCATGACAGCTATTAAAAATGAAAAGACCTTTCTTTGTTAGTTTACATTGACAGCTCTGTTATAGCAATATTCTGAGTAGGTGCAGGGCAACCAGGATGGTGCTAATTTTTATAGTAAAGTACTTTTAGGAACTTTAGTGTGTATGGAAAAGAAGCAGGTATGCACTGGATGCTGTTAACTCTAGTTTAACAATATAATGATGTATTTCAGAGTTGTCTTTTGAGGGTTCTCGTGTACTTATGTATTTTATTTTTTACTTTTTCCTGTCTTCTAACAATCCAGACAATATACATAGGTGTTATTGGATCTTCAGGTAATGTGAGTTCTTCACCTTTATTCTTTTTAAACAGTTATTTTGGCTAGTTTGGAGCTTTTGCCTTTTCATATACAGGCTAGAATCAGTTTGTTGATATCTACAGAAAATCCTGTTGGACTTTTGAGATTGTGTTGAATCTATGAATCATTGAATTTTTGGATCAGTTAGAAGAGAATTACCTCATAACAGTATTGAGTCATTCAGTCTATGAATACATGTCTCCATTTAATTAGGTTGACGTTTATTTCTTTCACCAGATTTGTATTGTTTTTGCTGTATAAATTCTACCCACATATTATTAGACTTATGTTTACTCAGTTTTTTTCCCATTGCTATTTTGTACATTTTTGGGATTTTCTGTGTACACAATAATATTGTCAGTAAGTAGAGACAGTTTTCTTTTTTTCTATTACGTATGCCTTTTAGTTCTTTTTCTTTCCTTATAACACTGACTAGAACTTCTAGTACAGCGTTGATTAGGGGTGATTAGAGTGGATATCATTACCTTCTTTTTTAATTTAGTTTTTACTTTTAATTTTTGTGGGTACATAGTAGGTTTATATATTTATGGGGTACATGAGATGTTTTGAAACAAGCATGCAATGCAAAATAAGCACATACGAAGAATGGGGTATCCATCCCCAAAAGTGCTTATCCTTTGAGTTGCAAACAATCCAGTTATACTCTTTAAGTTTTTTAAAAATGTACAAATATGGAACACTTTACAAATTTGCGTGTCATCCTTGTGCAGGGGCCATGCTAATCTTCTTGTTCCAATTTTAGTATATGTGCTGCCCAAGCAAGCACCCTTTGTGTTATTTCTGATCTTTAGAGAAAAGCTTTCAGTCTTCAAGCATTAAGTATGATGTTAGCAGCAGGTTTTTTGTAGATACCTTTAATAGGTTAAGGATGTTTCTTTCTATTCCTAGTTTGAGTGTTTTATCATGAATGGATGTTGTCAGTTTGATTTTCTGCCTCTGTTTATATTTCTTCTTTAGTATGTCTAGAATCGAGTATGACAATGATTTTCTAATGCTAAACCAGTCTTGCATTTCTAGATAAATCCTGCTTGATTGTGCTGTGGTGTCATTTTTATATATTGCTGAATTTAATCTCATTTTGTTGATGATATTTTGCTTTTATGTTGATGACTTTTGCTTTTATATTGGTCAGAAATCTTCAGTTTTTGTCAGTTTTCTGAAGCCATCAATGTCATGATGTTTTCATAAAATGAATTGAAGAATTTATGTAGAATTGGTATTATTTTTTTCTTTAATATTTAATGGAATTTGATAGTGAAACTGTCTAGGCCTGTAGTTTTCTTTCATATACATATGATTAATCAGGTTACTTTCTTGAGTGACTTTTTGGTAGTTTTTATCTGTCAAAATAATTTGTCCATTTCATCTGTGTTGTCAGATTTAGGAGCTTAAAGCTGTTCATTGTATTTCCTCATCTTTTTGATGTGTATAGGGTCTGTAGTGATACACTCTCTTTTGTTTGCATTATTGGTAATTTATATCTGCTTGTTTTCCTTTGTTAGTTTGGCTAGAGGCCTTTTCGTCTTACTAACTTCCTCTGCTTCCTCCGAAATAACCAATTTTTGACTTAAATTTTTTTCTCTGTTGGCCTTTTGTTTTCTATTTCACTGATTTCTGTTCTGTTCTTTAGTATTTCCTTCCTTATATTTACTTTTGGTTTAACTTGCTTTTTTCTTTCTATATATATATATATATATATATATATATATTTATTTATTTATATATATATATATATATTTTTTTTTTTTTTTTGAGACGGAGTCTTGCACTGTTGCCCGGGCTAGAGTGCAGTGGCACGATCTTGGCTCACTGCAACTCCCGCCTCCCGGGTTCAAGCGATTCTCCTGCCTCAGCCTCCCGAGTACCTGGGATTACGGGTGCCCGCCACCACCCGCAGCTAATTTTTTTGTATTTTTAGTAGAGATGGGGTTTCACCATGTTAGCCAGGCTGGTCTCGAACTCCTGACCTCGTGATTTGCCCACCTCGGCCTCCCAATGTGCTGGGATTACAGACGTGAGCCACCGTGCCTGGCCTCTATATTCTTAAGATAGAAGCTTAGTTGCAGTGAGCCGAGATCGCGCCACTGCACTCCAACCTGGGCGACAGCGTGAGACTCCGTCTCAAAAAAAAAAAAAAAAACAAAGATAGAAGCTTAGATTATTGATTTGAGTCCTTGTTTTTTCTAATATAGCAGTTAGTACTATAAATTTCCCTCTAAGCACTGCTTTAACTGTATCCTACACATTTTATGCTGTATTTTTTTTTTAATTATGTTTTTTTAAACAGAGTCTCACTCTGTCGCCCAGGCTGGAGTGCAGTGGGGCGATCTCAGCTCACTGCAAGCTCTGCCTGTGGGGTTCACACCATTCTTCTCCCTCAGCCTACCGAGTAGCTGAGGCTACAGGTGTGCGCTACCACGTCTGGCTAATTTTTTAGTAGAGACAGGGTTTCACTGTGTTAGCCAGGATGGTCTCGATCTCCTGACCTCGTGATCCGCCTGCCTTGGCCTTCCAAAGTGCTAGGATTACAGGTGTGAGCCACCACACCCGGCCTGTATTTTAGTTTTTATTCAGTTCATAATCTTTTTCTAATTTTCCTCAAAACTCCATTACTGACTCATGAGTTAGTTAGAAGTATGTCATTCACTTTCCGCATGCAGTCATGCACCATGTAATGATGTTTTCAGTCAAAAATGGACCACACATAAAACCATGCTCCCGTAAAATTATAGTAACTGTATTTTTACTGTACTTTTTTTTTTTTTTTTTTGAGATGGAGCTGTGCTCTTGTTGCCCAGACTGGAGTGCAATGGCACGACCTCAGCTCACTGCAACCTCCGCCTCCCAGGTTCAAGTGATTCTCCTGCCTCAGCCTCCTGAGTAGCTGGGATTACAGGCGTGTACCACTATGTCCATCTAATTTTTAGTATTTTTAGTAGAGGCAAAATTTCACCATGTTGGCCAGGCTAGTCTCGAACTCCTGACTATGGATAATCCACCCGCCTTAGCCTCCCAAAGTGCTGGGATTACAGGAGTGAGCCACTGTGCCTGGCCTCTTTTTTTTTTTTTTTTTTTTTTTTTTAAGGGAAGAGATCTCACTTTGTTGCCCAGGCTGGAGTGCAGTGGCTATTCACAGGTATGGTCAGAATGCACTATGATCTCAACACTCCTGGGCACAAAGTGATTCTCCTGCCTGAACCTCCTGGGTAACTGGGACTGTAGGCACCCACTACCATGTCTGGCTTCCCCCGTTTTTAGTAACTATATTAGGGGTATTAGGATGTTGTCCATTTCTTCTGTGTTTTTCAAAACTCCACATTGTTAAAGATATTAACTCTTATGTAAGTTTCAGACTTTTTAAAAGTGTATCTTATTATTTGAGACAAGGTCTAGCTCTGTCACCCAGGCTGGAGAGCAGTGGCACAGTCTGCTCACTGCAGCCTCCACCTCCCGGATTCAAGCAATTCTCCCTCCTCAGCCTCCCGAGTACCTGGGACTACAGGCATGCACTGCTACACCTGGCTAATTTTTGTATTTTTAGTAGAGATGGGGTTTTGCCATGTTGGCCAGGCTGGTAGGCTGATCTTAAACTCCTGACCTCAAGTGATCTGCCCACCTTGGCCTCCCAAAGTGATAGGATTACAGGTGTGAGCTACCTTGCCCGGCCCTTTTTTTTTTTTTTTTTTGAGACAGAGTGTCACTGTGTCGCCCAGGCTACAGTGCAATGACGAGATCTTGTCTCACTGCAACCTCAACCTCTGCCTCCTGGGTTCAAGTGATTCTCCTGCCTCAGCTTCCCGAGTAGCTGGGATTACAGGTGCCTACGGCTGCACCCGGCTAATTTTTGTGTTTTTAAAAGAGACGAGGTTTCTCCATGTTGGCCAGACTGGTTTTGAACTCCTGACTTCAGGTGATCCACCCGCCTGCCTCCCAAAGTGCTGGGATTACTGGCGTGAGCCACCACGCCCGGCCTTTTTTATTTATTTATTTTTAAATTCTTACAGATGTACTTCCTGCTTTCATACCAAGTTTATCTGTTTTTTATTATTTTTGGTGTCTTTTACTGTGTTTCCTCCTCTCAATTTTTCTTTTTTATATTGTCAAATATGTTTTTTTCTTACTGCTTTGCATGTAGATCATAGATAAGTTTCTTCATACTGGTTACAAAGAAATTTACTCATATTTCCTCCCAGTACTTGTGTAGTTGCTTTTTTTATATTTGTGTATCTGATCCCTATGTAATTCTGATGTTCAGTTTGAGGAAAAGGTATGATTTTTCTCTCACATGGCTATTAAGCTCTCCTAACAACACATTTTTATCAAATCAGTCTTTTCCCCATTGATTTGAGATGCCTTTTTAAGCCATTTAGCAGTTATGTTTATGGTAAGATATGTGATAGGCATATAGCCTTTTTTTTTTTTCCAAATGGATTGTCAAGTTTTCTCAACCTTTATTTCTTCTCCTTTAACTGTGTGTGTTAAATTCCAAGATAGACATACATGGGTTTGTTTCTGGGTCTTTTAGGTTATTATTAATTTCCTTGTCTTTTTGTTTTAGTATTTTACTCTTGTGATGGTGATAGTATTGTGTTATCCTTTGGTCTTTGGTAGAACAAGTATATCAATTTTCTAATTATTTCTTGTGTCTCTGATTTTCTGGAAGTTGTTATCCTGCATTTTCTCTGTTCTTAATAACCTTAATGTGTTTGTATATCTTAGTCTTATGCATACTGTTTGTTCTGTAAGTATTTATGGAAATGAAATTTTTAGGAATTACATAGAAGAGAATTAAGCATATTGTTTTATTCAGCAATATTTATATAATATTAACTGTAGATGGTAAGGGGTAGAAGCTGGAGAAAGGATACAAAAATGAATGAGACATGCTGTGCCTGCTTATTTAGGAAAGAGAGAGTTAAATAATTGCAATATAGCATGGTAAATGCTGCAGGATGCGTTGGAGGCATAAAGGGAGAGTGATCAACTCTTCCTAATAGAGTTAAGATTTTGCAAACATTGTGACATTCAATCTAAATCTCGAAAGACTTTGAGTGGGAATTTGTTAGGTAGATAAGAAAGAAGATGCAGATCATGGACCCAGTTAGAAAATTTTAATGTAAAATAATTCTTCTAATAAGGGTACTAAAACTTACTCAGAATTCTTAAATACGGTCTGAAGTAACACTGAAGTTTGTTTTTTTAAATAGGTTGATTAATAGAAAATGTATACTTTGTATGGAATTTAGTTCAGCCTACTCAGTTTAGGAATGAGAAGTTAAGTGACTTTGCTGTGGTCACATATTCTTGGAAGAACTGTGATTGAGACTGTTCCAGGGAACTTCTAGAACAGGGAAATTGGTAAAAGTATGTGGGGCAGCCTTGGATGTATATTAGAAATTGAATGCAAATTAACAACATATCTTTTTATTGCAGTGTAGTGTTAATTTAGGGAGGTACAAAAGATATATAAATGTATTTTATATAGTTACAAAGAAGTTTTCTAGTAAGAATTAAAATTGCTTCAGTTACTTGACAAGAATTGGATGGAGCTGTTTTTTTCTCTTAAAAGTCTGATGAAATCAGGCCAGGTGTGGTGTCTCATACCTGTAATCCCAGCACTTTGGGAGGCCGAGGTAGGCGGATCACTTGAGGTCAGGAGTTTGAGACCAGCCTGGCCAACATGGTGAAACCCTGTCTTTACTAAAAATACAAAAATTACCTGGGGGTGGTGGTGCATGCCTGTAGTTCCAGCTACTTGGGAGGCTGAGGCAGGAGAATTGCTTGAACCTGGGAGTTGGAGGTTGCAGTGAACTGAGATTGTGCTATTGCACTCCAGCTTGGGCGATAGAGTGAGACTCCGTCTCAAAAAAGGAAAAAAAAAAAGCCTGATGAAATCAATTTTGGAGTTTTTAAAAATTGCTGAATTTGAGCAAGTTAAAATAAAATAGTTAACACTTACTGTAGTGCTTATTATGCCAGAGTATTACTCTATGCTTTGATTTATTAACTCATTTAACCCTCCCGATTACACTATGAAGTAGATTATTTCCTCCTTTCTTCCTTTCCCTTCCCTTCCCTTCCCTTTCCTTTCCTTTTCCTTTTCCTTTTCCTTTCTCCTTTCCTTTCCTTTCTTTCATCTAACAAACAGGGTCTCTCTCTCTCTCTGTTGCCCAGGCTGGAATGCCATGGGGTGATCACTCACTGTAACCTCAAACCCCTGGGCACAAGTGATCCTCCCACCTCAGTCTCCCAGGTAGCTTAGGACTATAGGAGCACACCACACCACCCAGCTAATTTTGTAATTTTTTGTGTGGGAAGATCTTGCTGTGTTGTCCAAGCTGGTCTCGAGCTCCTGGCCTCAAGTGATCCTCGCACTTTTACCTCTCAAAATGCTTGGATTACAGGTGTGAGCTTTCACACCTGGCCTATATTCATTTTACAGATTAGGAAAATGATATTAGCTAATTTCAGAACTTGTGTTGCTGGAATTCCTATCCGGCAGTGTCATTCCAGAGTCTGGGTTCTGAAGCCTCTTAGTTATGACATCCAGTTTTGTTTTGTTTTGAGACAGGATCTCACCCTGTTGCCCAGGCTGGAGTGCAGTGGTGTGATCATAGCTCACTGCAACCTTGACCTCCTGAACTCCAGTGATCCTTCCGCCTTAGTCTCCGAAGTAGCTGGGACTATAAGTGCATGACACCACTCTTGACTAATTTTTTAAATTTATTTTTTTAGAGACAGGGTCTCACCATATTACTCAGGCTGGTCATGAACTCCTGGTCTCAAGCAATCCGTCTGCTTTGACCTCCCAAAGAGCTGGGATTACAGGCATGAGCCACTGAGTCTGGCTATGACAGCCAGTGTTAAAACTGGGTAATCTGATATAAAGGAATTGATAGGATAACTGCCAGGAAATTTTCTGGTTATCTGTATTTCTACTTATTTAATGAAACAGAGTTGATAAAGGGCATACTTTAATGTGAATCAGGTGAATCAAGTTTATGGCGAAACAGTTGTCTGTGTGAAATACGTTACTTTCTCCCACTGTATTTTTCTTTGAATGTCTGTTAGAGTTGATTAATACCCTGGCATATGGTATCTGAACAGAAAAGGAAGCTTCCTGTTGTCAAAAATACTGTGGGCACATCTTGCGTTATTATGTATTTTTAAAATAGTCTCTTTTATATTATCTTCTCTATTGATGAGATAAGTGCATCAGAAGGGGATAAATTTTTAAGTATTGACTTAGAAAGCCTCCCAAAGTACAAAGATTATCTCATTTTTTAAAAATGTTGTATAGTAGGAATCTGTTTTTGAAGTACCATAGGTGTTTATGATGATGAAACAGGTTTAGGAGCTACTGCAGTAGTATCCACACTGCCTTTTCAGTGAAATTTTAGACATGAGAGAAATTTGTAGATCAGTATATGACCTTATACTAATTATTCTTAGCAGTTTTTGCCTTTTCTGATTTTTTTTTTCTATTTTTCTACAGTAGTTTATGTCAACGTGACTTCATTCATACAGATGAACCAAGGATCGGGATAGCAGTATAAAATTAGAATCAGACAGCTGACTGCTCAGCAGGATGCCATCAACTAACAGAGCAGGCAGCCTGAAGGACCCTGAAATTGCAGAACTCTTCTTCAAAGAAGATCCAGAGAAGCTCTTCACAGATCTCAGAGAAATTGGCCATGGAAGCTTTGGAGCAGTGTATTTTGTAAGTGTTAATGGCTTGATTTTAGTGACCAGCGTTTACTTAATGTGCGCTCCTGACAGAGCAAAATACAGTAATGAAAAGAGATATAGGCCATAGTCATTTTATAGTCACTTGCATAGGTGGGGTGGAGAGAGAGAGAGAGAGAGCGAGAGCATGATTGAGTGTGTGTGTGTGTGTGTGTGTGTGTGTGTGTGTGTGTGTGTAAGATTCAAATATGAAAATAGTTTTATTTATTGAACTACTTGGATTATTGAAAAAATGAGAAAGAATATTATTTTGTGGGCCAGGCTTGGTGGCTCATGCCTGTAATCCTAGCACTTTGCAAGGCAAGGTTGAGTGGATCGCTTGAGCCCAGGAGTTCGAGACCACCCTGGGCAACATGGTGAAACCCTGCCTCTACAAAAAATACAAAACTTAGCCAGGTGTGGTGGCGCACACCTGTAGTTCCAGGTACTCAGGAGGCTGAGGCCGGAAAATCACCTGAGCCCAAGAGGCAGAGGTTGCAGTGAACCGAGATTGTACCACTGCATTCCAGCCTGGGTTACAGAGCCAGATCCTGTTGCAAAAATAAATAAACAAATGCATAAATAAATAGAAAGAATAAGAAAAAAAATTATTTTGCTTTAACTTATGTGTTACTTTTTTAGAATTCTTAGCACACCTTTTTTATGAGTCTCATGGCTTGCATTGCTATAGAGTTAAATACTGCAAAACATAAACTTTGACTGATTTCTACTTCCATAAAGTCCCATTCAGAGTCAATCTTAGTCTTGTGGAGGTCTAGGATTATTATTTGACAGATATACCAAAGTCTGTTTCTTTTATATGCATTTGTGTGTGTGCATGTGAGTTAAAAAAAATTATCAAATTTGCTATTTTAATTATCTTTTAATATTTGCACAAACATTACCACCATCTACTTCTAAAACATTTTCATCACCCGAAATAGAAACTCTGTATCCATTAACAGTAACGCCTGTTTCACCCTCCACCCAGCCCCTGGTACCTGTAATCTCCCTTCATCTCGATGAATTTGCTTAGATATTTCTAGATATTCATAGAAATGGAGCCAAACAATATTTATTCTTTTGATTTCTAGCTTATATTATTTAACTGATTGTTTTTGAGCTTCATCCATATTGCATTATGTGTGAGAACTTCATTCTTCTTTATAGCTGATAATATTCCATTGTATGTATAAACCATAATTTGTTTATGCATCTGTTGATGAACATGTGGGTTGTTTTCACTTCTGACTAGTGTGAATGATGCTGCCATGAACATTGATGTGTATCTTGAGTCCCTGTTCTCAATTTTGAGTATGTACCTAGGAGTGGATTTGCGGGTTCCTACAGTATTCTGTGTGTGTTTGTGGAACTGCCAAACTGCACCACAGCAGTTGCACCATTTCCATTCCCACCAGCAATGTATGAGTGTTCCAATTTCTTTACGTCCTCAACAGTGCCTTTTGTTTTCCATTATTTTTATTATAACCATCCTACTAGATGTTAAGTGATATCTCATTGTGGTTTTGGTTTATATTTCCCTAATGACTGACGATGTTGAGCATCTTTTCCAGTGCCATTTGTAGATCTTCTTTGGAGAAACGTATATTCCTTTTCCCATTTTTATATTTGGGCTGTCTCTTTCTTGTTGAACTGTAGGGGTTCTTTGTTTGTTTGTTTGTTTTGAAAAGGAGTTTTGTTTTTCTTGCCCAGGCCAGAGTGCGGTGGCGCAATCTTGGCACACTGCAACCTCCGCCTCCCAGGTTCAAGCGATTCTCCTGCCTCAACCTCCCAAGTAGCTGGGATTACAGGCACCCACCACCATGCCCGGCTAATTTTTGTATTTTTAATAGAGACAAGATTTCACCATGTTGGCCAGGCTGGTCTCAAACTCCTAACTTCAGGTGATCCACCCGCCTTGGCATCCTAAAGTATTGGGATTATAGGCATGAACCACCATGCCCAGCCAGGGGTTTTTAGTGTATTCAGGATATAAAATCTTTATCAGATATATGATTTGCTAGTATTTTCTCCCATTCTGTAGTTTATTTTTTTTACTTTCTTGATAATTGTCTTTTGATACACAAGAGTTTTAAATTTTGATGAAGTCCAAATTTTTTGTTGTTCCTTATGCTTTTGGTGTCATGTTTAAAAATATATTGCCAAATTCAAGGTCATGAAGATTTATTCTTATGTTTTCTATGAAGAGTTTTATGGTTTTAGTTCTTTTTTTTTTTTTTTGAGGCAGAGTCTTGCTCTGTCGCCCAGGCTGGAGTGCAGTGGTGCGATCTCGGCTCACTGCAAGCTCCACCTCCCGGGTTCACGCCATTCTCCTGCCTCAGCCTCCCCCAGTAGCTGGGACTACAGGCTCCTGCCACCAGGCCCGGCTAATTTTTTGTATTTTTAGTAGAGACGGGGTTTCACCGTGTTAGCCAGGATGGTCTTGATCTCCTGACCTTGTGATCCGCCCGCCTCAGCCTCCCAAAGTGCTAGGATTACAGGCGTGAACCACCTTGCTTGGCCAGTTTTACCTCTTATATTTAGGTCATTTATCTATTTTGAGTAATTTTTTTTTTTTAATAAGGCAGAGTCTTACTCTGTTGCCCAGGCTGGAGTACAGTGGCGCAGACTTGGCTCACTGCAACCTCCACCTCCCGGGTTCAAGCAATTCTTATGTCTTAGCCACCCAATTAGCTGGGACTAGAGGCACATGCCACTAACCCCTGGCTAATTTTTGCATTTTAGTAGAGACGGGGTTTTGCCATGTTGGCCAGGCTGGTCTCAAACTCCTGACCTCAAGTGATCCTCTTGCCTTTGCCTCCCGAAGTGCTGGGATTACAGGTGTGAGCCACCACACCTGACCTATTTTGAGGTAGATTTTTGTTTTTGTTTTTTTGAGATGTAGTGTTACTCTGTTGCCCAGGCTGGAGTGCAGTGGTACGTTCTCGGCTCACTGCAACCTCCACCTCCCGGGTTCAAGCAATTATCCTGCCTCAGCCTCTTGAGTAGCTGGGATTACAGGTGCACGCCACCACACCCAGCTATATTTTGAGTTAGTTTTTATATATGATGTGAGGTAGAGGTCTAACTTCATTCACTTTGTTTTTTTTTGTTTTTGTTTGTTTGTTTGTTTGTTTTTTTGAGACAGGATCTGTCACTCTGTTGCCCAGGCTGGAGTGCAGCAGAGTCATTATGGCCCACTACGTCCTCAACCTCCCTGGGCTCAGGTGTTCCTCCCACCTCAGCCTCCAGAATAGCTGGGACCACAAGTGTACACCACCAGGTCCAGCTAAGTTTTTTGCTTTTTTTTTTTTTTTTGGAAATGGGGTTTTGCTATGTTGCCTAGGCTGGTGTTGAACTCCTGGGCACAAGCAGTCCACCCACCTTGGCCTCTCAAAAGTGCTGGGATTATAGGTGTGAGCCACCACACCTGGCCCCAACTTCATTCTTTTGTGTGTGTAAATCCAGTTTTCCCAATATATCTGTTAAAGAGACTGTTATTTCCCCCATTGAATTATCTTGGCATCCTTGTCAAATCAGTTGATCATATTTCGTACATTAATTTCTGATCTCTTAATTCTGTTCCACTTATCTATATGTCTTATCTTTCTGTCACTACCACACCATTTTGATGACTGCAGCTTTGTGGTAAGCTTGAGATCAAGAGGTTTTATTCCTCCAACTTTGTTATTCTTCTTAAGGTTTGTTTTAGAGCTCCTTGAAATTTCATATGAATTTGGCTTTTTCTTTTTTTCTTATTACCACTTTCCCGTTGACATGGCTTTTTTATTTTTGCAAAAAAAGACTTAGAATTTTGATAGAGATTGAGTTGACTCTATAGATCACTTTTTGTAGATCTATAGATTACTTATCATAATAATATTAAGTCTTCTAATCCATGAACATAGAACGTCTTTCTAATCTAAATTAAAGATATTCTATTTATATCTTTAATTTCTTTGAGCATTATTTTGCATTTAGTTGTAAATGTTTCACCTCTATGCAGGTTATTCTTGGGTTTTTTTTTTTTTTTTTTGAGACGGAGTCTCACTCTGTCGCCCAGGTTAGAGTGCAGTGGCACGATCTCAACTCACTGCAACCTCCGCCTCCCGGGTTCAAACAATTCTCCTGCCTCAGCCTCTCAAGTAGCTGGGACTACAGGCGCATGCCAGCACGCCCAGCTAATTTTTTGTATTTTTAGCAGAGATGGGGTTTCACTGTTAGCCAGGATGGTGTTTTTTGTTTTGTTTTTTTTTTTGAGACAGAGTCTTGCTTTGTTACCCAGGCTGGAGTACAGTGGTACGATCTTCACTGCAACCTTTGCCTCCCAGGTGATTCTCCTGCCTCAGCCTCATAAGTAGCTGGGATTACAGGCACACACCACCACACTCGGCTAATTTTTGTATTTTTAGTAGAGATGGGGTTTCACCATGTTGGCCCGGCTGGTCTCGAATTCCTGACCTCAAATGATCCGCCCAAGTGATCTGCCTGCCTCAGCCTCCCAAAATGCTGGGATTACAGGTGTGAGCCACTGCACTTGGTTATTTCTGGGTATTTTATTCTTTTAGATGCTAGTGTAAGTGGAATTACTTTCTTAATTCTGTTTGAAATTGTTCATTGCTGATGTATGGAAACGTAGCTGTTTTTTGTATCTTCATCTTGTACCCTACAACTCTGCTGAGTTTGTATGTTCTAGTATCTTTCTGTTGAACTCTTTGAAATTTCTACATACAGTATTACATCATTTGCAAATGGAGATGGTTTTACTTCTTTCTTTGCAACTTAAATGCCTTTCATTTTTCCTGTCTTAATACCCCGGGCTAGAACTTTCAGTACAGTGTTGAACAGCCATGGTGAAAGTGAGCATGTTGTCTTGTTCCTGATGTTAGTGAGAAAGTCTTTTTAGCCATTTACTATTGAGTATGGTGTTAGTACTGGGTTTTTAATAAATAACCCTTTATCATGTTGAAGAAGTTCCTTTTATTCCTATTTTTTTGAGTGTTGTTTTTTTTTTTTTTTTTTTTGAGACGGAGTCTCACTCTGTTGCTCAGGCTGGAGTGCAGTGGCCGGATCTCAGCTCACTGCAAGCTCCGCCTCCCTGGTTGATGCCATTCTCCTGCCTCAGCCTCCTGAGTAGCTGGGACTACAGGCGCCCGCCACCTTGCCCAGCTAGTTTTTTTGTATTTTTTTAGTAGAGATGGGGTTTCACCATGTTAGCCAGGATGGTCTCAATCTCCTGACCTCGTGATCCGCCCGTCTCGGCCTCCCTAAGTGCTGGGATTACAGGCTTGAGCCACCGTGCCCGGCCTTTTTGAGTGTTTTTATCATGAAAGTGTTGGATTCTGTCAAATGCCTTTTCTGCATCAAGCTGGGTCATGTTTTTTTTTTTTTTTCTTCATGTTATTAATGTGATATATCAAATTGATTGATTTTGTTAGGTTAAATCACCCTTACATGTCTGGGATAAATCAAACTTCATCATGGTTTGTAATTCTTTTAATATGTTCTAGGTTTCCGTTTGCTAGTATGGTGTTGGTAATTTTTCATTCCACATTTGTAAGAGATGCTGGTCTGTAGTTTTCTTGTGATGTCTTTATCTAGTGTTGGCATCAGGGTAATACTGCCTTCATAGGGTGAGTTAGGAAGTGTTCCCCTCTTTTCTATTTTTTGTTAGAGTTTTTTAAAGATTGGTGTTAGTCTTCTTTAAATGTTTGGTAGGGCCGGGTGTGGCGGCTCATGCCTGTAATCCCAGCACTTTGGGAGGCCAAGGCAGGCAGATCACCTGAGGTCAGGAGTTCGAGAACAGCCTGGCCAACATGTTGAAACCCCATCTCTACTAAAAATACAAAAATAAGCTGAGTGTGGTGGCGCAGGCCTGTAGTCCCAGCTACTTGGGGGACTGAGGCGTGTGAATCACTTGAACCCGTCCGTGAGGTGGAGGTTGCAGTGAGCCAAGATCATCCACTGCACTCCAGCCTGGGGGATAGAGCGAGACTCTGTCTCAAAAAAAAAAAAAAAAAAAAAGAATGTTTGGTAGAATTTACTAGGGAAGTCATTTGGTTCTGAACTTTTCTTTCTTGGGAGATTTTTGATTATAGATTCAATCTCTTGTGATAGGTCTGTTGAGATTTTCTATTTTCTTGGGTTAGTTTAGTTTGTAAGTTTCTAGGAATTTGTCTGTTACAGGTTGAGCATCCCAAATCTGAAAATTCAGTGCTCATTCGAGCATTTCAGATTTTGGATTTTCATACTGGAGATACCCAGCCAGTAAGTATAATGCAAATATTCCAAAATATGAAAAAATTTGAAATCTGAAACACTTCCGGTCCCAAGCATTTTGCATAAGGTATACTCAACCTGTAATATTCTCATTTATAGAGACTATATCTCATATATAGTTCTATTTCTATAACGTTCCCCCATTCTTTTCTTCTCTCTTTTTTTTCTTTTTGTTTTATTTTATTTTAGTTTTTTTTTTTGAGACAAGAGTCTCACTCTGTCGCCCGGGCTACAGTGCAGTGGCATGATCTTGGCTCACTGCAACCTCTGCCTCCTGGGTTCAAGCAACTCTCCCACCTCAGCCTCCCAAGTAGCTGGGAATATACAGGTGCATGCCACCACACCTGGCTAATTTTTGTATTTTTTGGTTGAGATGGGGTTTCACCATGTTGGCCAGGCTGGTCTTGAACTCCTGACCTCAAGTGATCCGCCCACCTCAGCCTCCCAAAGTGCTGGGATTACAGGTGTGAGCCACTGCACCTGGCCCCACATTCTTTTCTTTTTTTTTTTTTTTTTTTTTGAGACGGAGTCTGGCTCTGTCGCCCGGGCTGGAGTGCAGTGGCCGGATCTCAGCTCACTGCAAGCTCCACCCCCCGGGTTTACGCCATTCTCCTGCCTCAGCCTCCCGAGTAGCTGGGACTACAGGCGCCCGCCGCCTCGCCCGGCTAGTTTTTTGTATTTTTTAGTAGAGACGGGGTTTCACCGTGTTCGCCAGGATGGTCTCGATCTCCTGACCTCGTGATCCGCCCGTCTCGGCCTCCCAAAGTGCTGGGATTACAGGCTTGAGCCACCGCGCCCGGCCCCCACATTCTTTTCTGATTTACTTACTTGCATCTTCTCTTTAATTCTGTTTGGAGATTTTCAGTAAAAGACTCTTAGTAAAAACTTACCATGTTCATGTAAAGGTAACATACCAACTTTAAAAACAAAAGCATTGGGCCGGGCGCGGTGGCTCACGCCTGTAATCCCAGCACTTTGGGAAGCCGAGGCAGGTGGATTACGAGGTCAGGAGATTGAGACCATCCTGGCTAACACGGTGAAACCCTGTCTCTACTAAAAATACAAAAAATTAGCCGGGCACGGTGGTGGGCGCCTGTAGTACCAGCTACTCCGGAGGCTGAGGCAGGAGAAGTGCGTGAACCTTGGAGGCTGAGCTTGCAGTGAGCCGAGATCGCGCCACTGCACTCCGGTCTGGGTGACAGATCAAGACTCCGCCTCAAAAAAAAAAAAAAAAAAAAAAAAAAAAAGCATTAAAGGAAAGAAACCATTAATTGTAATTATTTTCCCTTCAGGTAACCACTGATAATATTTTATTTTCTTTTTTCTTTTTTTACTTTTTTTTTTTTTCTTTTTGAGGTGGAGTCTGTCTCTCGTGCCTAGGCTGGAGTGCAGTGGCGTGATCTCAGCCCACTGCAACTTCTGCCTCCCAGGTTCAAGTGATCCTCGTGCCTCAGCCCCCCAAGTAGCTGGGATTACATGTGTGTGCCACCATGCCTGGCTGATTTTTGTATTTTTAGTGGAGACGGGGTTTCATCATGTTGCCCAGACTGGTCTTGAACTTCTGACCTCAGATGATCCAGCCGCCTTGGCCTCCCAAAGTGCTGGGATTACAGGCATGGGCCACCGCACCTGGCCTCACTTTAAATCTTTTCAGCTTTTAACATAGTATGTGTATATCTCCTGTCATCCTAGTTTGACCAGGACGCTCCCAGTTTATCAGTGAAAGTCTTATGTCCTAGAAACACCTTAGTCCAGGGCAACCTGAGATGTTTGGTCATCCTATATGTATCTATAACACATAATGTTTAATGTGTATTCTGTCATTCACTATGTATTTTCTAAAACAGAAGCAAACAATATTGTTACGTATTTTGCTGTATTGCCCATTTTTTTCTATGTAATCATATATGTATTTGATATACCATAATTTGCTTTTTGTCATTCGATATGATTAGATATTTAGGTCATTCCTCCCCCTGCCTTTTTTTTTTTTTGAGGTAGAGTCTCACTCAGTCACCCAGGCTGGAGTGCAGTGGCGCGATCTCGGCTCACTGCAAGCTCCGCCTTCTGGATTCACGCCATTCTCCTGCCTCAGTCTCCCAAGTAGCCCAAGTAGCTGGGACTACAGGCGCCCGCACCACGCCTGGCTAATTTTTTGTATTGTTTTTAGTAGAGACAGGGTTTCACTGTGTTAGCCAGGATGGTCTCGATCTCCTGACTTCGTGATCTGCCCGCCTCGGCCTCCCAAAGAGCTGGGATTACAGGCGTGAGCCACTGTGCCGGACCAGGTCATTCCTCCCTTTTTTTTTTGCTATTAAAAATAATGCTGTGATGAACATCACTATATTTCCCTCTTACGGACATTTTTGCCACTTTGGAGGGAAAAGGAATAAAAGGAGAGTAAGGCAGTGTGAATAACCTAGAATATAATGAAAAAGGATATTACACAGGAGAGGACTAAAGGGAGCTTTGAACTGTCAGTTATTAAGAGTTACAACACAGTAAGTAAAGCCATATGGTGTTAATGCCCAAATAGGCAAAGAGAAGAGTGAAACCAGAAACAGTAATAGTACAATATATTAATTTAAAAAGCGTTTTTTTGGGAAAATATTTTATTGTGTTTGTCCATTGGGTAGTTTCTTATGCAGGTACACACATACACACATGCACACACACACAGATAACAGTTTCTTTATTTACTTACAGGAATTAGCTCACTTGAAATGTGGAGACCCAGGGAGGAGTAGTGCTGTTTGAGTCCAAAAACCATCTGCTGCCAGAATTTCCTCTCCCTCAGGGGGAGGTCAGTTGGTTTCTTAAGGCTTTCAATTGATTGGATGAGGTCCATCCACATTATGGAGGGCAATCTGCTTTACTTAGAACTTACCGATTTGTTATTTATTTATTTATTGTTAGAGTCTCACTCTGTTGCCCAGGCTGGAGTGCAGTGGTGCAATCTCGGCTTACTGCAGCCTGCACCTCCCGGGTTCAAGCGATTCTCATGCCTCAGCTTCCCAAGTAGCTGGTAGCTGGGATTATAGGCGTGTGCCACCATGACCAGCTAAATTTTTTTTTTTTTTTTTTGGAAACAAAGTGTGGCTCTGTAACCCAGGCTAGAGTGCAATGGCACGATCTCGGCTCACTGCAACCTCCACATCCTGGGTTCAAGTGATTCACCTGCTTCAGCCTCCCGAGTAGCTAGGATTACAGGTGCGTGCCACCATGCCTGGCTAATTTTTGTATTTTTAGTAGAAATGGGGTTTCACCATGTTGACCAGGCTGGTCTTGAACTCCTGACCTCAAGTGATCCACCCGCCTCGGCCTCCCAAATTCCTGGGATTACAGGCGTGTGCACCTGGCCTGAGTTTACTGATTTAAATGCCATCCAAACAATGCCTTCACAGAAACATATAAAAGTATTTGACTAAAGATCTGGGTAACATGGACTAGCCCAGTTGACAGATAAAATTAACCATAACAAAAGGCCGGGCACGGTGGCTCACGCCTGTAATCCCAGCACTTCGAGAGGTTGAGGCAGGCAGATCACGAGATCAAGAGATCAAGACCATCCTGGCTAACACGATGAAACCCCGTCTCTACTAAAAATACAAAAAAAAAAAAATTAGCCAGATGTGGTGGCGGGTGCCTGTAGTCCCAGCTACTCAGGAGGCTGAGGCAGGAGAATGGTGTGAACCTGGGAGGTGGAGCTTGCAGTGAGCCGAGATTGCGCCACTGTACTCCAGCCTGGGCGACAGAGTGAGACTCCGTATCAAAAAAAAAAAAAAATTAACCGTAACAGTGTTGTATGATTACTCCACAGTTTGTTTCTCCATTCTTCTGTTGGCAGAAAGCTCTACTGTTTACAGTTTTTGGCTATTATGAATAAAGTTGCTGTGAACAATTCATGTACAGTTATTTTTTATGGATGTTTTCATTTCAGTAAATATCAAGGTTGGGGTTGTTGAGTCATTGGGCAAGTTTATGTTAGTTTTATAATCAATTCCCAGATGTTTTCATCAAGAGGTAGAAATTTTACACTCCCATCAGCAGTGTATGAGAATTTGGTTTGCCCTTTATTGTCTCCAGCATTTGGTATTGACATATTTTAATTTGCATTCTGATGGGTGTGTAGTAGTATTTCAATATGGTTTTGTTTTGTTTTGTATTGTTTTTGTTTTGAGACGAAGTCTCGCTCTCTTACCCAGGCTGGAGTGCAATGGCACGATCTTGTCACACTGCAACCTCTGCCTCTGGGGTCAAGCACTACTCCTCTCTCAGCCTCCCCAGTAGCTGGGATTACAGACATGCGCCACCACAGCTGATTAGTTTTTTGTATTTTTATTTTTTGCTTGCTTATTTTATTTTATTTTATTTTATTTTATTTTTTTGTGAGACAGAGTCTCACTCTGTTGCCCAGGCTGGAATGCAGTATTGCGATCTTGCCCTACTACAGCCTCCGCCTCCTGGGTTCAAGCAATTCTCCTGCCTCAGCCTACCAAGTAGCTGGGATTATAGGCATGTGCCACCAAGCCCAGGTAATTTTATTTTATTTTTATTTTTTACTTTTTTGTATTTTTAGTAGAGATAGGGTTTCACCATGTTGGCCAGGCTGGTCTTGAACTCCTGACCTCAAGAGATCCACCCGCCTTGGCCTCCCAAAGTGCTGAGATTACAGGTGTGAGCCACTGTGCCCAGCCTAATTTTTGTGTTTTTAGTAGAGATGGGGTTTCACCATGTTGGCCATTTATTTAAGGAGAATTTGTAGATTCTTGAGCTTCTGCTTTTCAGCTTCCTCTTCTGAAATTGTGCTTTTGTTAGCTTCTAACTCTGGCTTCTGTCTCCTCAGCCTGGCTTTCTTCTTGGACTGTTTCCTTTCACAAATTCAGAGATGAAGCTGGAGTAAATTTGGAGTTCATTTTGCATACTGTTGGTTTTTCAAGGATTGTAGTCTCTAAAGTTGTGGCTGCATTTGTTGCTCTTTGGTAATTTTATATAATTGTTTTATATATATTGCCTGCTTTGTCAGCTCACTGCAAACACTGCCTGCTGGATTCAAGTGATTCTCCTACCTCAGCCGAGTAGCTGAGATTACAGGTGCCTGCCCCTATGCCCGGCTATTTTTTTTCTTTTGAGTAGAGATGGGATTTCATCATGTTGGCCGGGCTGGTCTCGAACTCCTGTCCTCAAGTGATCCACCTGCCTCCCAGTTACAGGCAGGAGCCACCACACCCGGCCTCATTCTTTTTTTATGACTGAATAGTACTTTGTATGTATGTACCGCATTTTCTTTAACCATTTGTCTGTTGATGGACACTTAAATTGTTTCCAGCCTTGCCTGTCATGCATAGCGCTGCAATAAACATGAGAGTGCAGATATCTCTTTGATAATACTGATTTCCTTTATGTTGGGCATATACCTAATAGTTGGATTGCTGGATGATATTTGGTAGCTCTATTTCTAGTGTTTTGAAGAACCTCCATCCAAATTCTTTTTCGTAGTGGTTGTGCTAATTTACATTTCCGACAGTGTATGAGGGTTCCCTTTTCTCCACATCCTCACTAGTCACATTATTTGTACTTACCTGGGATTTTCATATATCCTTCTGTAAAGATGTGGTGTTTTGGAGCAGTTGGTCTTTCGTTGTTATATTGGAAAGTTTTGAATTTCGGCGGGTTTTTGTCAGACCTCTTTAGGCCTGCCTATATGATCTACAAAGTGGGGAAAGTAATGTTTCTTACCCTTTTCCTTTCATTAAAAGAGACTAAGTCCCATCTTGGCAAAATATCAATGATTTAACTTTTTCAAAATAAAATTATAAAATTGCATTATCCCAATTCTAGAACTTTGTCAGTAGTCTTTTTTTTTTCTGAGATGGAGTCTTTCTCTGTCACCCAGGCTAGAATGCAGTGGTACAATCTCAGTTCACTGTAACCTCCGCCTCCCAGGTTCAAACAATTCTTCTGGCTCAGGCTCCTGAGTAGCTAGGATTACAGGCATGTGCTAACACACCTAGCTAATTTTTGTATTTTTAGTAGAGACGGGGTTTCACCATGTTGGCCAGGCTGGTCTTGAACTCCTGACCTCATGATCCACCCACCTCGGCCTCCCAAATTGCTGGGATTACAGGCGTGAGCCACTGTGCCTGGCCTGTCAGTAGTCTTTTTTTTGACGAGTATGACTGAAGTTGGTATGTCTAGGATCAAGTATATAGTGGGAACTAAAGATGCAATGGGAAAAAAGAAAGATAATCAAGGACTCTTGAAATACCTACTACATTACTCTAAGAAATATGGGCTTTATTCTGAAGTCTTCAGGGAGCCACTGAAGTACAACAGAAATATTTTATTTCCATTTGTGAAATAAAATTTACTCTTGTATTAATGTAGAGGAAAGGTTGGCATGTATCAGATCGAAGCAGAGAGACTGATTAGGATGCTTTTGTAATAATTTAGGAAAGAAATGCGGAGAGCTTAGTTAATAGCAGTGAGAGTGGAGAGGTGAGTAAACAGTTGAGACTTAAAGTTTAAATCGGTAGAATGAAGAGCATTTATATTCTGATAAGATAAGGGGTGCATGTGGTAGTGTCTCACTCCTAGAGTAGAATTATTATTATTTTTTTTCTTTTTCTTTTTTTTTTGAGATGGAGTCTCGCTCTGTTGCCCAGGCTGGAGTGCAGTGGCCGGATCTCAGCTCACTGCAAGCTCCGCCTCCCGGGTTTACGCCATTCTCCTGCCTCAGCCTCCCGAGTAGCTGGGACTACAGGCGCCTGCCACCGCGCCCGGCTAGTTTTTTGTATCTTTTGTTTAGTAGAGACAGGCTTTCACCATGTTAGCCAGAATGGTCTCGATCTCTTGACCTCGTGATCCGCCCGTCTTGGCCTCCCAAAGTGCCGGGATTACAGGCTTGAGCCACCGCGCCCGGCCTAGAGTAGAATTATTAAAGAGAGTGAGAGGAAGTGATTCTCTGTTGTTTGCACTTCCTTGTGTGATAATTGCTAAGATTCTTCTACCCAAGCTGGATTATTTCAGAGAGCTGTAGTTGAAGGTCTCATAGTCTCAGAAATAACATTCTAACAGGACAACAAAAACAAATTGTTCTAAGTCAGATATTTGGAGCTGGTTTAGGAGAGACTCGGAAATTAGGCATAATGTGTCATCCTGGATTAGAAAAAAAATTCCTGTAAAGAGCATTACTCAGACGTTGGTGAAATTTGATGCGTATTATGTATGCATCTGGATAATGGTATTATATCAGTGCTGAATTTTCTAAATATGGTATTTGTACTTTGGTTATTCATGAGAATGTTCTTGTTCTTAGGAGATACATGAAGTGTTTTAGGAGTAAGAATCAGAATATCTACTTTCTAATGGCTCTTTAATTATAAAATAATGATAATGGTAACAATATGTTTAGATAGAAAATTTCAAAGGAAATGTGGCAAAATGTTAACCAATAATTTTTCTATAGACGGGGTGAACAAACTACAGCCCTGACACCAAATCCAACCTGTGATGTGTTTTTGTTCAGCTCCTAAACTAAGAACAGTTTTAACATTAAAAAGAAAAAAGAATGTGCAACATAGATTGTATGTGGCCCACAAAGCCTGAGATTTCTACTACTTGCCCTTTGGAGAAAAACTTTGCTCACTTCTGATCTAGAAGAAGGCATAACAAGGGTTCACTGTGCTGTGCCAACTTTGTCGTATGTTTAACAGATTTGTGTAATGAAATGTAGAGAGGGATTTTTTTTTTTTTTTTTTTTTTTTAATGCTGATTTAGGAGGCCAGAAAACTCTCCAGTTCAGGTTAGGACCATCCCAGAAACAACTGAATGAAAGCACAGAGGAGTCAAGATTAATGAACTCAAAGCAGGTGTTTTCTGTTATGCTTCTTGATGTGTGGGAAACATGAGCATGTAGATGAGGAACGTTTGAATGTAGTCCAGAATTGAATCTTTTTGCTATAATTCTATTTCTGGGTCACTAATCTTCATATTTTGTGGTATCAGAGAAACCCATGCACACACTTTTCTGTTGTTACATTTCCTCTCATCCGCACTCCATGACAGGATGAAATGTGCAGTGTTTGTTTATAGACTATCTAAAGGAAGGACCCTGTGGTCAAATTTTTTTAGGTGGCTGAAAATAACTCTTTAACACACTTCTAAATTTTAATTAATTGGCAGTTAGGGATCACCTCAAATTAAAAAATACTCAAATTGAGTCAGCCAGCATGGCTGTTTCATCAGGCAAGCTAATTAAGGGCTGGTATCATAGTGAGTATTTGAAACTAAACCAGAGAGTCAGATGTCCGAAAGGATCACTGTCTCTAGATTACCAGGAAGATAAACATAATCTTTTAGTTTCCAATACCTTAAATAGAACCAATGTGATGTCAGTAGATGGGTCACACAATAAGAAATATAAAAGCCAAAGAGAACACTGGCTTGGGAACCAGGTAGCTTGCTAACAAATATGGTAGACAATGTATGGTCCCAGCGAAATCATTTATTTCATTTCTTAACAAAGTAGGTTTTTGTTCCTTTATTGAAATGGGATGTAATATTTACCTGTTGTTTCCTAGTGTAAGATTTTACTAATCTGTTTTCTCTTAGCAGGTTTGCAAGTTTTGTATTTTCAGTGATTACAGTAAATTGTTCGGTGGTGTTCACATTAGTCTCATAAGACCATTTATATATAATTAATTGATATAGTGATTTCAGATCATTCTTATGAATTTATTAAAATAGATCCCAAATGAATCTTCACAGACAATTTCCTAGTTTGAAACAAAATTATTTATTGTATGTATTTTCTTTTTCCCACTCTCTCTGACTATTTCTGTTCCCGTTTTTTTCTCAACAGTATCTAATTTGTCTTTAGGACTACAACTTATTTTGTTTTTGCTCTTTTTCTCTGTGGAGGTGAGAATCGATGATGTGTAGTATTGTGTTCTTTAGTTACTTACAGTTCATTTGGTTCTGTTCTACACAGTGTTTTATTATGTAAACAAACACTTTTTTTTTTTTTTTTTTTTTTTTTGAGACGGAGTCTGCTCTGTCGCCCAGGCTGGAGTGCAGTGGTGCGATCTCGGCTCACTGCAAGCTCCGCCCCCTGGGTTCACGCCATTCTCCTGCCTCAGCCTCCCGAGTAGCTGGGACTACAGGCGCCCGCCACCACGCCCCACTAATTTTTTGTATTTTTTTTAGTAGAGACGGGGTTTCACGGTGTTAGCCAGGATGGTCTCGATCTCCTGACCTCGTGATCCGCCCGCCTCGACCTCCCAAAGTGCTGGGATTACAGGCTTGAGCCACCGCGCCCGGCCATAAACAAACACTTTTGCAAGCTTTCCTACTGTTACCTTACTCTCTACTAGAAGAACATCCCATCTTTTTTACAAGTTCATTTGTTAATATTCTATCATGTCAAGTAAAATGTAGAAAGTATTTACCCCTTTCCATATTCTTTATGCTATTCTTGTCATATGTATTGTATCTGCATATATTATAAACATATAATACAATGCCATAATTTTTATTTTAGATAATTTTTTGCTTTCTAAATGCAAAAGAATGAAATTGGATTGCTACCTCATACTATATATAAAAATTAACCCAGGCCAGGCATGATGGCTCATGCCTGTAATCCCAACACTTTGGGAGGCCAAAGCGGGCAGATCACCCAAGATTAGGAGTTCGAGACCAGTCTGGCCAACATGGGGAAACCCTGTCTTTACTAAAAATAAAAAAAATTAGCCGGGCATGGAGGCATGTGCTTGTAATCCCAGCCACTCGGGGGGCTGAGGCAAGAGAATCACTTGAACCTGGGAGGCAGAGGTTGCAGTGAGCCGAGATCATGCCACCGCACTCCAGCCTGGGTATCAGAGCAAGCCTCCATCTAAAAAAAAAAAAAAAAAAAAAAATTTAAAATAGATGAGAGACATAAATTTAACAGTTAAAACTATAATACTCTTAGAAGAAAATGTAGGGATAAATCTGTATAACATTTGTTTTGGCAAAGCCTTCTTAGATGGGACACTAAAAGTATGGACAACAACAGGATAAATTGGACTTCATCAAGATTAAAAACTTTCCTGCTTCAAAACAGTGAAAAGATAACAGGAGAAAATATTTGCAAATGATATATCTGACAAAGGACTTGGGTCTTGAATATATGAAGAACTCTTACAAGTCAATAATAAAAAGACACTCAATTTTAAAAATAGGCAAAGGACCTTGAGTCAAGATTTCTCCAAAGAAAATATACAGATGGCCAAGAAGCACATGAAAAGATCCTCAACCTCATTAGTCATGAATTTTGACATTATGCTAAATGAAAGAAGTCAATTACAAAAGACCACATATATGATTACATTTATATGAAATGTCTAGAATGGCCAAATCTCTAGGGACAGAAAGTAAATTATTGCTTAGGTCTGGGAGGTAGGTAAGGAGACAGGAGACTGATAGCTAAAGAATTTATGGGCCGGATGCGGTGGCTCATGCCTGTAATCCCAGCACTTTGGGAGGCCGAGGCTGGCAGATCACGCGGTCAGGAGATCGAGACCATCCTGGCTAACACAGTGAAACCCTGTCTCTACTTAAAAAAAAAAAAAAAAAAAATTAGCTGGGCATGGTGGCATGCACTTGTAGTCCCAGCTCATCAGGAGGCTGAGACAGGAGAATTGCTTGAACCCGAGATGGGGAGGTTGCAGTGACCTGAGATAGTGCTACTGCACTCCAGCCTGGGTGACAGAGCAGGACTGTCTCAAAAAAAAAAAAAGAGTTTATGGAGGCTGGGCATGGTTGTTCACACCTGTAATCCTAGCACTTTGGGAGGCCAAGGCGGGAGGATCGCTTGAGCCCAGGAGTTCAAGACCAGTCTGGGCAACATGGCAAAACCTTATCTCTACCAAAAACTATCAAAATTAGCCAGGTGCAGTGGCACATACCTGTAGTCCCAGCTACTCAGGAGGCTGAGGTAAGAGGATCGCTTGAACCCACAAGGTTGAGGTTGTAGTGAGCTATGATCGCACCACTGCACTCCAGCCTGGGTGACAGAGCAGGACCTTATCCCAAAATTAATAATAATAATAATAATAAAGAGTTTATGGGTTTTTCTTTTTTTTCTTCTTTTAAATGGAGAAAAAGATTTTTGTTGTAAAATACATATATAATGTAAAATTTGTCTTTAACTGTTTTAGGATTTCTTTATGAGGAGTTAAAAAAATGTTCTGCAGGCCAGGCGCAGTGGCTGACGCCTATAATCCCAGCACTTTGGGAGGCCGAGGCAGGCGGATCACAAGATCAGGAGATCGAGACCATCCTGGCTAACACGGTGAAACCCCGTCTCTACTAAAAAAAAACACAAAAAATTAGCCAGGCATGGTGGCGGGCGCCTGTAGTCCCAGCTGCTTGAGGGGCTGAGACAGGAGAATGGTGTGAACCCGGGAGGCGGAGCTTGCAGTGAGCTGAGATCACGCCTCTGCACTCCAGCCTGGGCGACTGAGCGAGACTCCGTCTCAAAAAAAAAAAAAGTTCTGCAATTGACCGTTCTAATGGTTGCACGTATCTGTGAATGTACTAAAGACCATTGAATCGTGTACATTAAAATGGGTAAATTGTATGGTATATGAATTATTTCTCAGTAAAGCTGTTATATGACCTTTTAGTCCTATTAATCACAATCGGGGGCTCACAGATAGGTGAGTAGAGAACATTTTGGAAAAAGAAATTTATACCTGACGAGACTTATGTGGATAGATCTACTTCATTCTTTACAGTGAGTGGTACAGGTTTCCATTAACCAATCCACCGGCAGTTGAAATTAAAATGTCCTTAGTTCTTCACTGTACTCACGTAGCAGAATACAGATAATAAGCTCTGTCTTTTTTTTTTTTTTTTTTTTTTGAGACGGAGTCTCCCTCTGTTGCTCAGGCTGGAGTGCAGTAGCTCAATCTCAGCTCACTGCAACCTCCGCCTTCTGGGTTCAAGCGATTCTTGTGCCTCAACCTCCCGAGTAGCTGAGACGACAGACATGTGCCACCATGCCCAGCTAATTTTTGTGTTTTTAATAGAGACGGGGTTTCACCAAGTTGGCCAGGCTGGTCTCAAACTCCTGACCTCAAGTGATCCACCCACCTCGGCCTCCCATAGTGCTGGGATTATAGGCTTGAGTCACCGCACCTGGTCTTACTTAATTTTTTTTTTTTTTTTGAGATGGACTTTCGCTCTGTCGCCAGGCTGGATTGCAGTGACTGGAGTGCAATGGCATGATCTCGGCTCACTGCAACTTCTGCCTTCTGTGTTCAAGCGATTCTCCTGTCTCAGCCTCCTGAGTGGGATTACAGATGCACGCCACCACACCCGGCTAAGTTTTGTATTTTTAGTAGAGATGGGGTTTCACCATGTTGGTCAGTCTGGTCTCAACTCCTGACCTCGTGATCCGCGCGTCTCGGCCTCCCAGAGTGCTGGGATTACAGGCGTGAGTCATTGCGCCTGGCCCTTATTTAATTTTTTAAAGCAACCTTTATTGAGGTATAATTTTACAGGTGCTATCCTTTTTTAAAAAAAATTTTTTTGAAGTATAATTTACATACCATAAGTCTACCAGTTTTAAGTGTACATTTCAATTATTTTTGGTAGATATAAGTTTGGTAGCCATCACTACATTCCACTTTTAGAACATTTTGTCTTTGGGAATTTATTAGAGCCTGAATTGAAAACGAGTTCTTGCACAGATGGTTTGAGATGGTTTCTAACCCTTTTACTAAACTCATTTTAAATATTTCACAGCTATTGCCTTGTACTTTCTTAATATTTATTATAATTTTTTTGCATATAGTGAGAGTTTGGCTCTTTTTTAAGAGTTAACTGTCATGTTTCTGTGCCTTTTTTTTTTTTTCCTTCAGAATTTCCACAACAGTATTAAATAATCATCATGGCAGCACTTTAAGGAGTCTGGTCTTGATCCTGATTAGCAGTTGTTTTCAATAGACATGATATGTTGAAAAATTACCTTGCTAATTTTGTTTTTCTAAGAGTTTGGCCTTCTCTACAATTGAATACATTTAGCATTAGGCCTATCTCACATTTTCAGCTTTTATTGAGAGTTTATATATGTTTTTCCCCTTGACTTTTAAAAGATGTGGTGAATTATGAAATGTTTTTCTAGTTTCAAAATTTTCTGCATTCCTGTGATAGTAATTTGTTTTGTTTTGTTTTTTTGAGACAGAGTTGCTGTCTAGGCTGCAGTGCAGTGGCACAATCACAGCTCACTGCAGTCTCCGCCTGCCAGTTTCAAGTGATTCTCTTGTCTCAGCTTCCCGAGTAGCTGGGATTACAGGTGTGCGCCACCACACCTGGCTGATTTTTATATTTTTAGTAGAGATGGGTTTCCATCATGGGTTTTTACCAGGCTGATCTCAAACTCCTGACCTGAGGTGATCCACCCACCTCACCCTCCCAAAGTGCTGGGATTACAGGTGTGAGCCACCACGTGCAGCCTGTAATAGTATATTTTATCCAAAGGAAAAATCTTTTAATGCCCTGTAAAATTTGGTTTGCTAATTTTAGAGTTTTCCCATCTATATTTACAAATGAAATTGTTGGTACCTAACTTTCAATTTTGTACTCTTTGTGAGGTTTTAGTTATAGGGTTAAACTGCCTTTGTAAAATTAATGGGATACCTTTTGTATTTTTCTCTTATATATTCTGGAAAGTTCCTTTGGTAGAACTGTTTTTCACTGAAGACTATGTTAAAGGTCATTCATTGGTGTTCTTTCCAATCTGCCATCATTGTTTTACTCATGTTATTGTCGTTAGGTCTGTTTTAGTAATTTGTTCTTTCCTAAAAAGTTGTCTGTTTCATTGAGATTTCAAACTTTATTAGCATAGACTTTTATACACTTGCATTGTATTGTCTGTTTATAGTACTACTCAAATTTCTGTATTTTTCTTCTCAATTAGATTACTCAAAGGCTTTTTTTTTTTTTTTTTTTT
>NC_037684.1:3068359-3154308 GCF_003255815.1 Theropithecus gelada
AGCTCCGCCTCCCGGGTTTATGCCATTCTCCTGCCTCAGCCTCCCGAGTAGCTGGGACTACAGGCGCCCGCCACCTCGCCCGGCTAGTTTTTTGTATTTTTTAGTAGAGACGGAGTTTCACCGTGTTAGCCAGGATGGTCTCGATCTCCTGACCTCGTGATCCGCCCGTCTCGGCCTCCCAAAGTGCTGGGATTACAGGCTTGAGCCACCGCGCCCGGCCTCAAAGGCTTATTTTCTTATTTTTTTACTTTGCTTTATTTTCTTTCTAAAGTACTAGCTCTAGGATAATTTTATAAGTATTGCAGTATAGTGTTATTTTACAAATTTTCTTTAAAAGCGGTTTTGATGTCCTTTTTGACATGGTAGTTTACAAATGCTTTTATATTCACAAAGAAATAGTTGCCTAGATTTCACCTGTTAATTTTTATAATGTTTCTTTCTTTGTTCTTCTTTAGGCACGAGATGTGCGTACCAATGAAGTGGTGGCCATCAAGAAAATGTCTTATAGTGGAAAGCAGTCTACTGAGGTAGGTTAAATGTGTACATTCTTGTTTTTTCTTATATTTATCTCAGAATAAATACATACATTCTTTTTTTTAATTTCTTTTTGAGATGGAGTCTCGCTCTGTAACCCAGGCTGGAGTGCAGTGGTGCAATCTCAGCTCACTGCAAGCTCCACCTTCCGAGTTCACGCCATTCTCTTGCCTCAGCCTCCCGAGTAGCTGGGACTACAGGCGCCCGCCGCCATGCCTGGCTAATTTTTTGTATTTTTAGTGTAGTCAGGGTTTCACCGAGTTAGCCAGAATGGTCTTGATCTCCTGACCTCATGATCCACCCGCCTTGGCCTCCCAAAGTGTTGGGATTACAGGCGTGAGCCACCGCGCCCGGCCAATATATACATTCTTATTGATATGTTAGAGGAAGACATAATTTTTAATTGGGAAGGAAGGGTGGGAATTTTTTAAGTGTTAATAGGTGAAGTATGCAAATCTTAAGTGTATATCTCAATGAATTTTTTTTTCCCAAACTGATGTACCCTTTTAACTCTAATAGTGCTGAGAGCCATAAACAGAGCATTATTGCTATCTCCAAAGTCCCCCTACTTGTGCCTTCTGCTTTTAATTTTTTTTTTTTTTTTTTTTTTTTTTGAGATAGAGTCTCGCTCTGTCACCTAAGCTGAAATGCAGTGGCATAGTCTTGGCTCACTGTAACCTTCGCCGCCTCTCAGGTTCGAGCAATTCTCCTGGGATTACAGGTGTGTGCCACCACACCTGGCTAATTTTTGTATTTTTAGTAGACACAGTGTATCTCCATGTTGGCCAGGCTGGTCTCAAACTCCTGACTTCAGGTGATCCACCTGCCTTGGCCTCCCAAAATGCTGGGATTACAGGTGTGAAACTGTGCTCAGCCTGCTTTCAGTTTTTTTTGGTTTTTTTTTAAAGAGATGGAGTCTCGCTGTGCTGCCCAGGCTGGAGTGCAGTGGTGCAATCTCAGCTCACTGCACCCTCTGCCACCCGGGTTCTAGCAATTCTGCCTCAGACTCCCGAGTAGCTGGGACTACAGGCACATGCTGCCACGCCTGGCTAATTTTTTATATTTTAGTAGAGACAGGGTTTCACCATGTTGGCCAGACTGGTCTCAAACTCCTGACCTCAGGCAATCTGCCTGCTCCCAGCCTTAATTTTTTAAACTGTTGTTTTAAATATTATTCTCTGTTTATCTTGGAAGGATTATCAGTTTCTAAAAATTAAAGTAGAATAAGATGTACTTGACAATAAATTATATTGGATATGACCTTTTTTTTTAATATATTTTTTGAGACGTAGCATCTCTGTGTCCCCCAGGCTGGAGTGCAGTGGTGCCTTCTTGGCTCACTGTAACCTCCACCTCCCAGGTTCAAGTAATTCTCCTGCCTCAACCTGGATTACAGGCACCTGCCACCATGCCTGGCAAATTTTTTGTATCTTTAGTAGAAGTAGGGTTTCATCATGTTGGCCAGGCTGGTCTTGAACTTCTGACCTCAAGCGATCCACCTGCCTTGGCCTCCCAAAATGCTGGGAGCCACCACACCTGGCCTATGATCTTTAAAATTGTTTAAACATTGTTTAATGCCTGTTTTAAACAAACTTTAATCAACATGAATCTATATCTAGTCTGAGAAACAAGCAATGTATAACAATTTGAAAAATTAAAAAATGAAACAGTGCTACATTGAATGTACTTTAGTTCACTAATACTCTAATTAGTTCTCTTCAGATTATATTCTACCTAATTTCATAAATTTATGAAATGTAGTCTGCTTTTAAAAATCTACAATTCTGCCTGGCACTGTGGCTCACACCTGTAATCCCAGCGCTTTGGGAGGCCGAGGTGGGTGGATCATTTTGAGCCCAGGATTTGAGACCACCCTGGGGAACATAGTGAGACCCCCCATCTCAATCAAAAAATGAAATATTTATAAATGAAAAAAGAAAAACTCTAGAATTCTCTTTAATCTTAAAATTTTTTAAAATTATTTTTAATTGTGGTAAAATACACAACATAAAATTTGCCATTTTAACTATTTTCGTTTTTTTTTTTTTTTGAGATGGAGTCTCGCTCTGTCGCCCAGGCTGGAGTGCAGTGGCGGGATCTCAGCTCACTGCAAGCTCCGCCTCCCGGGTTTACGCCATTCTCCTGCCTCAGCCTCCCGAGTAGCTGGGACTACAGGCGCCCGCCACCTCGCCTGGCTAATTTTTTGTATTTTTTAGTAGAGACGGGGTTTCACCATGTTAGCCAGGATGGTCTCGATCTCCTGACCTCGTGATCAGCCCATCTCAGCCTCCCAAAGTGCTGGGATTACAGGCTTGAGCCACCGCGCCCGGCCCATTTTAACTATTTTCAATTCCACATTTCAGTGGAATTAAGTACATTCACATTGTTGTGCAACCAACCATTATCGCCATGCATCTTTAGAATTCTTTTTATCTTGCAGCATTAAAACTCTGTAGTCATTAAACGGTAATTCCCCAGCCTCTTGCAACCACCAGTCTACTTTCTGTCTCCATAAATTTGACTAGGTACTTAATATAAGTGGAATCATTTGGGATTTGTCTGTTTGTGGCTAGCTTGTATCACGTAACCTAATATCCCAAAAGTTCATCCATGTTGTAGTGTATGTCAGAATTTCCTTCCTTTTTAAGTCTGAAAAATATTCCATTGTGTATATGTATGTATATATATGTGTGTGTGTGTGTGTGTATATACACATGTATCTGTATCTATCTGTCTGTTTTGGAGTCTGATTAGTCATACCTAGAACAAAAATTTTCATTTACCACATCATCTTTTAATATCTAATGTTGGCATCCTTCATGAAAATCTTTTTATGTTGAGGAATACATTTTTTTGAGTTTGCCTTCCAGAGTATTCAAATTTGAAACTTAAAGACCATGGAACAGATTTTCTGGATTTAGCATTTTATAATGTATCTTACACATTTTACACAAAACACTGTGAAACTATTTTTTTTTTTTTTTTTTTTTAAGATGGAGTCTTGCTCTGTCGCCCAGGCTGGAGTGCAGTGGCATAATCTTGGCTCGCTGCAAGCTCCGCCTCCCGGGTTCATGCCATTCTCCTGCCTCAGCATCCCGAGTAGCTGGGACTACAGGCACCCTCCACCATGCCCAGCTAATTTTTTGTATTTTTAGTAGAGACGGGGTTTCACCGTGTTAGCTAGGATGGTCTTGATCTCCTGACCTCGTGATCCGCCCGCCTCGGCCTCTCAAAGTGCTGGGATTACAGGCGTGAGCCACTGCACCTGGCCCACTGTGAGCATATTTTGCTGTGTTCTGTTAAGGCCTTGTGAAATAACATAGGAGGTATATGATCTTAAATCTAGTATACAACATCTCTTTAAGTATTCTATTTATATTGCTTTCCTTGCCATTAAGAATATAGCCCAAATCAATGATAAAACTTTAAAAAATTAAAAAGAGCAAAAACAAATTTCTAGTCCTCCTCTCACACCTACTAAATCTGTAGAATTTCTGGGTATGGACCAAAGGATCTGTATTTTTAGAGTTCTCGGGTTGCTTCTTAAGAGTAACTGTGTTTAGGATGTGGCCTGAGTAGTTAAGGTTGTCATGAAGTAGCTTAAGACCAAAGGTTTATCTGTATTTCCTGATAGGTATTAGTAAACTATGTAGGAAAAGATTTTTGTACTGCTTGGTTTTTTTCTGTGAACTTTTCTATATAATAGCTAATTATTCACTAGCATTTTAGAGTCTGCATTTAGGAACTTGAATCTCAGAGGAATTAGTTCATTTGAGTTAAAAACAAAAACAAACTCTAACATTTGGTAATAAAAATAAGCCAGAAACAGAACAGGTGAACTTCATGGTATATAAATTATGTATCAATAAAACTGTATGAAAAAAAGAAAGGTTGAACTTTTGAAGAAAAATCACTGAATATGGTATATAGTTATCAACATGATTGGTGTATGATTGTAAAATTTTAATAAGAGTCATTAATGATAAATTTTATCAAACTCAAATTTGTCTTACCTACCTTTAGTGAAATAATTTTGTAAATTATGTAATTGAGTTGTAAACTATAAGCATGCCTTGGAGATATTGTGGGTTTTGTTCTCAACCACTACGATAAAGCAAATATCATAAAGCAAGTCACATGAACTTTTTGGTGCCTAGTGCATATGAAAATTATGTCTAGGCCTGGTGCAGTAGCTCACGCCTGTAATCCCAGTACTTTGGAAGGCCAAGGCAGGCGGATCACTTGAGGTCAGGAGTTTAAGACCAGCCTGGCCAACATGGTGGAAAATCCTGTCTCTACTAAAATACAAAAATTAGCCAGGCGTGGTTGCATGTGCCTGTAATTCCGAGGTACTTGGGAGGCTGAGGCAGGAGAATCACTTGAACCCAGGAGGCAGAGGCACGAGAATCACTTGAAGCCAGGAGGCGAAGGCTGTAGTGAGTCAAGATTGTGCCGCTGCACTCCAGCCTGGACAGCAACATGAGACTCCATCTAAATATATATATATATATCTCCATGCTATACTGTAGTCCATTAAGTGTGCAGTAACATTTTGTCTAAAAAAGACAATGTACATACCTTAATTTTAAAATATTTTCTTTCTTTTTTTTTGAGATGGAGTCTCACTCTGTCACCAGGCTGGAGTGCAGTGGTGCAGTCTCAGCTCACTGCAACCTCCGCCTCCCGGGTTCAAGTGATTCTCCTGCCTCAGCTTCCCGAGTAGCTGGGACTACAGATGCCTGCCACCACACCCGGCCTAAAATATTTTATTTCTAAAAAGATGCTAATGATCATTTGAGCCTTCAGCATGTCATAGTATTTTTGCTGCTTGAGGATCTTCTATGTTGATGGCTTCTGACTGATCAGGGTAGTGGTTGCTGAAGGTTAAGGTGGTTGTGGCAATTTCTTAAAATCTGATGACAGTGAAGTTTGCCCCATCAGTTTTCTCTTTCACAAAATATTTCTCTGTAGAATGCAATGATGTTTGACAGCATTTTACCACAATAAAACTTTCAAAATTGGAATCAATCCTCTGTAACTCTATTACTGCTTTATCAACTAAGTTTATGTAATATTCAGAAATTACTTTCTTTGCCCATCTATTACAAGCAGTTTCTCATCCATTCAAGTTTTATCATGAAATTGCAGGAGTTTAGTCACATCTTCAGGCTCCATGTGCAATTCCAGTTTTCCTGCCGTTTCCACCACATCTGCAATTACTTCCTCCACTGAAATCTTGAACCCCTCAAAGTCATTCATGAGGGTTGCAATGCACTTATTCCAGACTCCTGATAATGTTGCTAATTTGCACTCCCATCAGTCGGAAATGTTCTTAATGGCATCTATAATGAATTATTTCCAGAAGGTACTCAGTTTACTTTGCCACTGTCCATCAGACAAATTGCTGTCTATGGCAGCTATAGCCTTTTTGTTTTGTTTTGTTTTTTTGTTTTGAGATGGAGTTCACTCTTGTCGCCCGGGTTGGAGTGCAATGGCATGATCTCGGCTCACTGCAATCTCCGCCTCCGGTTCAAGCGATTTTCCTGCCTCAGCCTCTCGAGTAACTGAGATTATAGGCCTGCGTCCCCATGCCTGACTGATTTTTGTATTATTAGTAGAGACAGGGTTTTGCTGTGTTGGCTAGGCTGGTCTCGAACTCCTGACCTCAGGTGATCCACTTGCCTTGGCCTCCCAAAGTGTTGGGATTAAGGCGTGAACCACCATGCCCGGCTGCTACAGCCTTTCTTTTCTTTTCTTTTTTTCTTTTTTTTTTTTTTTGAGATGGAGTTTCGCTCTTGTTGCCCAATGGCATGGTCTCGGCTCACCACAACCTCCGCCCCCTGGATTCAAGCGATTCTCCTGCCTCAGCCTCCCAAGTAGCTGGGATTACAGTCATATACCACCACGCCCGGCTCATTTTGTATTTTTTTAGTAGAGACTGGGTTTCTCCATGTCGGTCAGGCTTGTCCTGAACTCCCGACCTCAGGTGATTCGCCTGCCTTGGCCTCCCAAAGTGCTGGGATTACAGGAGTGAGCCACCGTGCCCAGCCAGCCTTTCTTAAATAATAAGGCTTGGAACTCGAAATTATTCCTTGATCCGTGGGCTACAGAATGGATGGTGTATTCACGGGAATGAAAACAACATAAATCTCCTTTTATGTCTCTATCAGAGTTATTGGGTGGCTAGGTGCACTGGCAAAGACCAGTAATATTTTGAAAGGAATCTTTCTGAGCAGTAAATCTTAACAGTGGCCTTAAAATATTCACTAAACCATGCTTAAACAAAAGTACTGTCATCTAAAGGCTTTGTTGTTTCATTGAACAAGCACAAGCAGAGTAGAATTTTTGGAATAGTAAATGTGCATTGACTTCAGCTTAAAATCACAAGCTGTGTTAGCCCCTAACAAGAGAGTCAGCCTGTCCTTTGAAACTTTGAAACCAGGCATTTCATAGTTGCTCTGTAGCCATGAAAGTCCTAGATAGTATCTTCTTCCAACATAAGGCTATTTCGTCTACACTGAAGATCTCTTGGCTGGGCATGGTGGCTCACACCTGTAATCCCAGCACTTTGGGAGGCCGAAGTAGGTGGATCACTTGAGGCCAGGAGTTCGAGACCAGCTTGGCCAACATGGTGAAACCCCGTTTCTACTGAAAATAGAAAAATTAGCCAGGTATGGTAGTCCACATGCCTGTAGTCCCAGCTACTAGGGAGGCTGAGGCAGAAGGAATGCTTGAACCCAGGAGGCACAAGTTGCAGTGAGCCAAGATCATGCCACTGCACTCCAGTGTGGGTGACAGTAAGACTCTCAAAAAAAAAAAAGAAAGAAAATCTGTTGTGTAATGTAGCTACCTTCCTCAATGACACATTGGCTAGATCTTCTGGATAACTTGCATGTAGCTTCTACATCAGTACTTGCTGCTTCACCTTGCACTTTTCTTTTCTTTTTTTTTTTTTTGAGACAGTCTCTCTCTGTCACCCAGGCTAGAGTGTGGTGGCACTATCTTGGCTTACTGCAGCCTCCACCTTCTGGGTTCAAACAATTCTGCTTCCTTTGCCTTTCCTCCCTAGTAACTAGGACTACAGGCACGCACCAACACAGTCAGCTAATTTTTGTATGTTTAGTGGAGATGGAGTTTCACCGTGTTGGCCAGGCTGGTCTTGAACTCCTGACCTCAAGTGATCTGTCCGCCTTGGCCTCCCAAAGTGCTGAGATTGATTATAAGAGTGAGCCACCATGCCGGCCTACCTTGCACTTTTATTTTATGGAGATGATTTCTTTCCTTACACCTGATGAAGCAACCTCTGTTAGTTTCCAACTTTTCTTCTTCAGCTTCCTCACCTCTTTCAGCCTTTGTAGAGGTAAAGAGAGTTAGGGTCATCCTCTAGATTAGACTTTGTTTTACAGGAATGTTGTGGCTGATTTGATTTTTCTATCCAGGCCATTAAAGCTTTCTTCATATCAACAATAAACTTGTTTTGCCTTCTTATCATTCATATATCCACTGGAGTAGCACTTTAAATTGTCTTCGATAACTTTTTCTTTGCATTTACAACTTGGCTAACTATTTGGCCCAAAAGGCCTAGCTTCAAATCCTGTCTCAGCTTTTGACATGCCTTTCTCACTAAGCTTAATCACTTGTAACTTTTGAATTAAAGTGACAGATGTGTGAGTATTCCGTTCACTTGAACACTTAGGGGTCACTATGGGGTTATTAATGGCCTAATTTCAACTTTACTGTGTCTCAGAGAATAAGGAGGCCCAAGGAAAGGGAGACAGACAGGGTAATGGCTGGCTGGTGGAGCTGTCAGAATACATTTATTGATTAAATTCACCGTCTTATATGGGCACAGTTCATGGCTCCTCAAAACGATTACAATAGTAACATCAACAATTACTGATCACAGATCACCATAACAGATATAATAATAATGATGAAAAAGTTTGAAATATTGTGAGTTACCAAAAGGTGACATAAAGGCATCAAGTGAGCATATGCTATTGGAAAAATGGTGCTGGTGGACTTGCTTTGACACAGGATTGCTACAACCCTTCAATTTGTTTAAAAAAAAAAAGTAATATCTGTGAAGTACAAAGCGAAGCGCCGTAAATTGAGATAGGCCTGTATATGAATATTACTTATATTTTATTTTTGAGATGGAGTCTCGCTCTGTCACCAGGCTGGAGTGCAGTGGCTCGATCTCAGCTCAGTGCAGCCGCCACCTCCTGGGTTCAAGCAATTCTCCTGCCCAGCCTGCCGAGTAGCTGGGACTATAGGCGCGTGCCATCATGCCCAGCTAATTTTTGTATTTTTAGTAGAGACAGGGTTTCACCATATTGGCTAGGATAGTCTCGATCTCCTGACTTCGTGATCCGCCAGCCTCAGCCCCCCAAGGTGCTGGGATTACAGGTGTGAGCCAGTGTGCCCGGCTGAATATAATTTATTTAAACTTTTTAATTTTGACATTTTATCTAAAAATTACCACATTTTGAGAGGCCAAGACAAGTGAATCACTTGAGGTCAGGAGTTTGAGACCAGTCTGAGCAATATAGTGAAACCCCGTCTCTACAAAAAATAGAAAAATTAGATGAGCATGGTGGTGTGTGCCTGTAGACCCAAATACTTGGGAGGCTGAGGGAGGAGGATCATTTGAGCCCACGAGATGGAGGTTGCAGTGAGCTGAGATCATGCCACTGCACTCCAGCCTGGGTGAAAGAGCGAGACCCTCCCAGTAAGTAAGTAAAACCAAGCAAACTTGCATGTTCTTGTTAACCCTTCTCAATTTAGTAATTACTTTTATTCTCATATAACTTTCTGAGGAAAAGCCCTGTTCATAATTCTTTACCTTTTTTCTCCCCACAGAAATGGCAGGATATTATTAAGGAAGTCAAGTTTCTACAAAGAATAAAACATCCCAACAGTATAGAATACAAAGGCTGTTATCTACGTGAACACACAGCATGGGTTGGTATTTGCTTTCCCCTTGTTGCAATTTTAGCTGATTTTGGTTTATAATGAATTAATTCAGAATGTCTCATATGGGTTGTGTAAACACATGCAACATCACCTGAAATGTTAGTTCATACTGAAAGAAAACAAATAATATTTCCTAGAACTTGTAGGCAATAAGAGATGATAGAATTTTTGCAGGTCTTACTGCAGAGATTTTTCAGAATTCTGTTGACCTTTTTGTGTATAATAAAATGTCCTCTGAGAGTTTTAGTAGTACCATTCAAACGTTGTGAAAACAATCATGTTACTTGAGATTGAAAGTTAGCATACATTTTCTTGACATAAATGTACTTTAATGCATTTAACCAGAAAGATCTTGGTGAAATTTGGGTGAATCCTGGTGAAGTTAGAACTGATCATGATTCCTTGGCCGAATAATATAATACTAAAGATAGAGAATTGTTGCCCTTTATTATAAGAAGTAGAAATTAATTTTGTCCTTTTGTTACCAGGAATGGCCCCTTATTTTGAATAATTAGTAAGCCACAGCTAAGTATCATTTTAGTATACTTACTGTAGATTTAGATTTGTAGTGTTTGGTGCATTTTTATCCAGTTTGTTTTGGTGGTGGTAGTGATGACTTGTAAAATTGAGGCTATGATTAACGAAAAAGCAGTAATATTAGACGGGTAACCTCTCTGCCTCTCAGGGTTCTCCATCCATAAAATAAGGATACTAATAGGATCTACCTCATAAGGTCATTCTGAGGATCAAATTGGTTACTATATAAAAAATACCTGGCACATAGGAAGTGCTCTGTGTTTGCTTTCAAAGAAACAGCTGTGACCTAAGCTTTGTATATAGTTTTTCCTCAGTATCTGTGGGGAATTTGGTTCCAGGTCACCCACCCCCAGGATACCAAATCCCTTCTGTAAAATGGAGTATCTGCACATAACCTGTGCACATCCATCTATTAATTTTTTCAATCATCTGTAGATTAGTTATAATACCACAATGTGAATGCCATGTAAATAGTTGTTATGTTGTATTTGCTTTTTGTTTTATTTTTGTTGTTATGTTGTAATTTTTTTTAATTTTATTTATTTATTTTTGAGACAGAGTCTCTGTGTCGCCCAGGCTGAAGTGTAGTGGTGCAGTCTCGGCTCACTGCAAGCTCCGCCTCCCAGGCTCACGCCACTCTCCTGCCTCAGCCTCCCGAGTAGCTGGGACTGCAGGCACCCGCCACCATGCCCAACTAATTTTTTATATTTTTAGTAGAAACGGGGTTTCACCATGTGAGCCAAGGTGGTCTTGATCTCCTGACCTGGTGATCCGCCCACCTCGGCCTCCCAAAGTGCTGGGATTATAGGCGTGAGCCATCACGCTTGGCCAATTTTTTTATTTTTTCAATTATTTTTGATACATAGTTGGTTGAATCTACAAATCTAGAACCCACAGATGTGAAGGGCTGACTATACGTATAATTCTAGAGAACACAGTTTTCTGTCTTCTAACAATGATGAGTATTGTTACTATAGATTTGTAGTAATGGAATATGTGTATTTCTTCATAATTTTAATTAGTAATTATATATTAAATGCACAGCTTATAGAAGTTATTATATGTTGGCATTATTAAAAGATTAATGTATCATTGGCTTGACTGCATTTAACAAATCACTGAATACGTGAGTATTTTTTATTAAAAAATTTTAAAAATAATATTTTTCTGAGAAATATCTATATAACTTTTTTTTTTTTTTAAGGTAAATGGTGACTAGAATTTTACTTCAAACTATCTTCTTGATCTACTGGGTGAACTTATTTTATCTTAAATAGAATCTTTATAATAATATATTTTAATGCTTTTATAATTTTTCCATGTAGCTTGTAATGGAATATTGTTTAGGATCTGCTTCGGATTTACTAGAAGGTAAGTTTCCTTTGATTATTATTATTATTATTTTTTCTTTCCTTTTTTTTTCTTTTTTTTTTTTTTGAGAAGGAGTTTCACACTTGTTACCCAGGCTGGAGTGCAGTGGCACCCTTGGCTCACCGCAACCTCCGCCTTCCGGGTTCAAGCGATTCTCCTGCCTCAGCCTCCCCAGCAGCTGGATTACAGGCATGTGTCACCATGCTCGGCTAATTTTGTATTTTCAGTAGAGATGGGGTTTCTCCATGTTGGTCAGCCTGGTTTCAAACTCCTGACCTCAGGTGATCCGCCCACCTCGGCCTCCCAAAGTGCTGGGATTACAGGCGTGAGCTACTGCGCCCGGCCTCCTTTGATTATTTTTTAAAAAGTATTCACAGAATAAAATGATAATTTAGTTAGACATTATTTAAATGATATTAATACCAAATAATGTAAACTTTCCAGAAAGAACAGAACTCTTAGTCTTCAAATTCTCAGCATGGTATATGCTGTCCTTATTAAATATTATATGTTATACAGTAGCTTAAAATAGTCATGTTTTCTCTCATTGTGACTTTACAAGTGTTTTTCTGAATTCTCTGTTATCCTGCTCCTCCTGTTCAAAACAAAGATAAGTGAGAATAAAGAGAGAGAACTCTGCTGCTATTGTTTTTACATCACCAAATAATTATTCAATATCATTAGCTAAGAGAAGAATTGGCTATGAACTGTGCTTTGACAACTGGCACAACTGCGTACAAGTTACAAAGTTTAATAATCTTTATCATCTTGGAAAATAAATCTCTTCTTGCTAAGTATCAGTTTTTTAAAATTGCCCCATGTATTAGATATTTTTTTTTAACAAAAATGTTCTGTGTATTAATTATTTTCAAATAAATTTTAAGTTCACAAAAAGCCATTACAAGAAGTGGAAATAGCAGCAATTACACATGGTGCTCTCCAGGGATTAGCCTACTTACATTCTCATACTATGATTCATAGGTAAGTGCTTTGGAAATTATCATATATTGATAAGTAAATGGCTTGTTGCATATTACCAACTTTAGAATTTATTAACCCTAAAGTTTTTATTGGTTAAAGCCAAATAAAATAATATAAACTCATTTTTTTTAGACTTTTCATGTCCTAAAATGAACATAGTGGTATACTTGATCTCTCTAGGATTTTTTTTTTTTTTTTTTTTTTTTGAGACGGAGTCTCGGTCTGTCACCCAGTCTGGAGCGCAATGGCACAATCTCGGCTCACTGCAACCTCCGCCTCCTGGGTTCACACTATTCTCCTGCCTCAGCCTCCCCAGTAGCTGGGACTACAGGCTCCTGCCCCCACGCCCAGCTAATTTTTGTATTTTTAGTAGAAATGGGGTTTCACCGTGTTAGCCAGGATGGTCTCGATTTCCTGACCTCGTGATCCACCCGCCTCGGCCTCCCGAAGTGCTGGGATTACAGGCGAGAGCCACCGCGCCCGGCTCTCTAGGATAATTTTTATCTTTGCCTGTATGTGCTGCTTGACCTTGTAAAAGTATGTATACTTTTTAGATTAGTGGTAGAAACTTAGCGGTAGAATCATTTAATTTGCAATTGGATTGGGCATTAGAGAATCATAAAATTTTTCTCATTTTACAGGTAAAATCACTGATGTCTCAGTTTGTGACTGTAATTTCCTAAGGGTTGCAAAGCTGAGTAGATTAGAGCTAGAACTAAATCTAGATCTTTTGTCTTCTTGGTAACTGATAATGACAGATTTATTCCATTGATTCCATGACATATGGACGAATAAAAGTTGCTTAAGGCCAGGCAAGGTGGCTCACACCTGTAATCCCAGCACTTTGAGAGGCCTAGGCGGGTGGATCACTTGAGGTTGAGAGTTCTGAGACCAGCCTGGCCAATATGGTGAAACCTTGTCTCCACTGAAAATATGAAAATTAGCTGGGCTTTGTTGTGGGCATCTGTAATCCTAGCTACTTGTGAGGCTGAGGGAGGAGGATCGCTTGAGCCTGGAAGGTGGAGGTTGCAGTGAGCTGAGACTGTGCCACTGCACCCCAGCTTGGGTGACAGTGAAACTCTGTCTCAAAAAAAAAAAAACCAGAAGCTGCTTAAGACTCTTTATGCTTTTGAGCTGTGGTCCTTGATAATCCTTGATTATGGATAATAACTTTGAAGTTAAAACATTTTATAATAAATTTTTGGCACTGGTATTGGTTCTAGCTGTTGTAGAAGAAAGTTAGTATTTTCTTATACATGCATGAACGAGGCAGTACATATTAAACTATATAATAGAGTCATTGTGAGTTAATGGGTTATCATTTTTTAACATCAGGATAAGATCTGAGAGATACCCACAAGCTAGTAAATAAGTGCGTGCCATAGTTGGAATTTCAACCTAAGTTTTTCTCAAATTTAAGATACCTCTCCATTTAAAAAAAATCAAATGTAAGAAAAATAGATTCACTTCGTGTTATGCTCTAAAATATATAGTAAGAATTAAGGGCTTGGAAGTTCAGCACTTTAATTTCTATTTTAATTTTTGAATGATTAAGTATATATTTAATGCTAATTAGACAGTCTTATTATATAAATACCTGTTTTCTTAGTTTAATAGACCGTTGCTATTTCAGAAAAGTAAATTTGGGATCATTGATACTACATTATCCATATATTTCAGTTTTTATTTTATATTTAGGAAAACTATGCTAAAGTTTGTAAATGATATGAATACATCTTTATGTATTTACTTATTTTGAATAAGTCTTTTTCAAAAAGTTTGGAGAATAAGGTTCTTTATTTTTTTTTGTTTTTATGTTAAGTATGGATACTCAGAAATCTTATGTATGATAAAGAGATTGTTTGCTAATTACAATGTATTTTTAAAAACCATTATTTCTACCAATAAACAGAAACTAAAATATAAACTGTGTGCTCCAGTGAACTAATTTTCTTTTCTTTTTGCTGCTATTTGTCTTCTCTTTTAGAAAAGTATTACTATATGTTTATTTGAATTCTGTAGTTTTTTGTTTTCTAATTTGAATATTAATTCTCATTATCCCAATTGTGTGATTACCCCAGCACTTAATTATTTTGATTTCTCCTTCTCTATTTTATGAATTCTTGTTTTATTTTTTTTGTTTTAAACATAATCTAATGAGGGAAAGTTAAGTAATTTTCTGTATTCCCTAAACCTAGAGATATCAAAGCAGGAAATATCCTTCTGACAGAACCAGGCCAGGTGAAACTTGCTGACTTTGGATCTGCTTCCATGGCATCACCTGCCAATTCCTTTGTGGGAACGCCATATTGGTAAGAACAGTTAAAGCAGTCAGCAGCCGTTTTAAGTGTCTATCTGTGTTTAACATGAAATACAAATGAAGTGGAAGGTAAAGTACTGTCAGGAATGTTAAACTTGGCCAGATGCAATGGCTCACACCTGTAATCCCAGAACTTTGGGAGGCCGAGGCAGACAGATCGCTTAAGGTTAGGAGTTTGGGACCAGCCTGGCCAAAATGGTGAAACCCTGTCTCTACCAAAAAATACAAAAATTAGCCGGGCGTGGTGATGCACGCCTGTAATCCCAGCTACTTGACAGGCTGAAGTGGGAGAATCACTTGAACCCAGGAGGCAGAGGTTGCAGTGAGCCGAGATTGTGCCACTGTACTCCAGCCTGGGCGACAGAGTGAGACCCTGTCTCTCAAAAAAATAAAAAAAGATTAAACATTTAAAAAAAGAATATAGGACACTAATTGAAGACATGAATTAGTGCTTCATTTACAAATAAGATACCCATAAGATTGATAATTGTGTGATTGAGTTGTAAGCTGCCCTGGCCACTTTTATCATGGAATACCATTTTTATTTGAAAGAAAGACACAAACTATGATTATTCAGTCTTCAGTCTTGGTGATTGTGGCAGATAATTTTCTTTAATAAACGACATGAGCTTGTAACTTCAAGGAAAACAACTGGCAATACTTGTTGCCAATAGTAAAATTCGATCTTTTAAGCAAAAATAGACTTTTTTTTTTTTTTTTTTTTTGAGACGGAGTCTCACTCTCTCGCCCAGGCAGGCTGGAGTGCAGTGGCGTGATCTTGGCTCACTGCAACCTCCGCCTCTTGGGTTCAAGCGATTCTCCTGGCTCAGCCTCTTGAGTAGCTGGGATTACAGGCGCCAGCCACCATGGCCAGCTAATTTTTGTATTTTTGGTAGAGATGGGGTTTCACCATGTTGCTCAGGCTTCTCAAACTCCTGACCTCATGATCCGCCCGCCTCAGCCTCCCAAAGTGCTGGGATTACAGGTGTGAACCACTGCGCCTGGCCAAAAATTAGACTTTTGTAATGGGATCCTGAGACCAAAATATTTGAGAACCACTGGCCTAAAGGATATGAAGTATTATAATCTGCAAACTGGAGCAGATGCAGAATATAATTGTGCCTTGGGAGCTTCTTTTTTTTGGGGTAGCTGTTACATGATAATGACGGGATAGTGAGAATAAATCTCACACTGTATATGCATTGCTAAATATTTACCTTACAACCTGTAATGCACTTAGTTCCCATTATAAAAATTCTTATGTCCAGATATATTGACTAGAATTCAAACCAGTGATCTCCAGGTAGATGACTTACATTCTCAAAGAATAGTATACTTTTTAAAAAAATCTTTAAATTTAAATGAACATTTTGTTCTAGGATGGCCCCAGAAGTAATTTTAGCCATGGATGAAGGACAGTATGATGGCAAAGTAGATGTGTGGTCTCTTGGAATAACATGTATTGAACTAGGTAAGCATTGTTCTTCATTACTATGGATTAAGGTTTGATCAATGTTTTACATCAATTTCTGTACCGATCTATAAAAATTATAGATTTTTATCTTAAATGTCACTTTATAAGGGGGGCATTATATTTAGTAAGGTTTTCACTTTGGTTATTTGGTAATTTTTATTTATATTAGGGTTAGCTGTATTATATTTGCTCTGTTCCATTATATCCAAAATAATTTTCCACTGTGGTTTTAATTATGTTTGAAGAATCTGTGTCTAACATTAATGAGTATTTGTTAAACACCTAGAATATGTTTATGATTACCGGATTTACCAGCTGTAGAAGATCTGTAAAGCATTCATAACTAGCTGGGGTAGTTACTACTGTTTTTTTGTTTGTTTGTTTGTTTGTTTTTACTTTGAATTAGGAATGAAATTAGATGTCAGACTGTCATACCTACATACCATTTTGTAACAGTTTGATATATATATATATGATTTATAAGATGGTAAGTCCGACTTCATTCAACAGGGGCCATGATGATAGGTATATGGATCACTGTAGCAGGGTCTTGCAGTGAAGGAGAGAGATTGGATTCAATTTCCTGTAGCAGTTTGATTTTAAGCACACATTTTGTTCAGTTGCTCATAAATGGAATGTGCTAAAAACAGTGGACCGTCATAACTTATGTGAGCCAATAAACTGTCACTGCAGTTGAAGATGCTGGCCACTTCTTGCTCTGGATTTCCCAATGGAGGTCTACCAGCCCAATAGTCTTTTCCTTTTCCTTTTTATCTTCTTTTAGAGCATTGCATTAAACTTTACTTATTTATTTGTTTATTTATTTACTTATTTATTTTTGAGACATGGTCTTGCTCTGTCACCCAGGCTGGAGTACAGTGGTGCAGTATCAGCTCACTCTAACCTCTGCTTCCTGGAATCAAGCAGTCCTCCCACCTCAGCCTCCCACATAGCTGGGACTGCAGGCACACACCACCACACCAGGCTAATTTTTGTATTTTTAGCAGAGACAGGGTTTCGCCATGTTGTCCAGGCTAGTCTCAAACTCCTGGGCTCAAGCTATCCTCCTGCCTCAGCCTCCCACAGTGGGGGGATTTCAAGCATGAGCCACAGCGCTCATCTAAGCCATTCTGAAAGGAGTGACTGAGGATGGAAAATAATACATTAAAAGTAAAATCTATTGGTAATTTTGATTAATCATTATCTACTCAAGTTTGTCAGTTTTCGAAAACAAGTATAGAGAAAATGAGGTAAAATGAAGGTAAAATCTTGCTTGTTATTACACAGTAGATTAAAGTTATGATTTCTATTACAACCAGACTACCTTGCAGTCCAGTTTTTTTTTCCTAAAACATAATCTTTAAGTATTTTCACCTTTGTTGGAATTCCTATGTTAACTACTCCCTTCAAGCTCCACATCCTGTTCTTTGTTTTATAGTTTAATAGCATCAACAAACAGAGATTTGGAGATGACCATAATGTCATACTTGTGATTTCTTTGTCTTAATTTGAAGTTTGCAAAACTATTTCTTCCATTTGAAAGTACCTTTAAGTGTCCTAAACTCTAATCTCTATTCTTTTACGTATGATTCTTTTTCCTACCCATAGATCCTAATTAATTTCTTAAGAATCCTGGATACACATGTAGAGAAGCTGGTTAATGTACTCTTTGCCCATGGGATCCTTTTACTTTCTTAATGCTGGCTCATGCATACATGTGCCCCTCAGTGATAGTGAAATTGCATTAATGGACCTGTTAGATTTCATTGATATATTTTATTTGATTAGAAGGGATTTGTTGGCTCATTGTTCTGCTTAGAACAAAATATACCTAAATTTTGTAGTTTCCGTGAAATGGCTTCTTATTTCTAGCTTTTTATTCTACTTCATAAAACAGAGTTCCTTCACAATAGAAGTTTTTATACTTAAAATAAAGCAACTTTAGATGTGACTACCTTTAAATAATTTTACATGGGTGAAATATTTGAAATAATTTCTTAGAATTTTAGGCATTCATTTGGTATCTTCACTTTTATAATCTTTCATAATAACGTTAAGCATTTTACTTACAAATATTTTGAATGTTTTGAAGTGCTAAGTCAGGAACTGTATTTTAAGCCTGATTATGGTTATAGGTGAAAGGTCTAAAGTAGCACAGGCTAGGAAAACTTTTTGCGGTGAAGGAAGTGTTCTGTATGTATGGCTTTTCAGCTAAGGGAGTGAATTTTCTAAAATTTTGTTTAAATACATTTGCATTTAAATAGTCACATGTGGCCAGTTAGGTACCCTGTTAGATAACACAGGTCTAGAGGTATGATTTTCGTTTTTTTTTTCTTTTCTTTCTTATTTTGGGGGCAGGGTGATAGAGTCTCGCTTTGTTGTCCAGGCTGGAGTGCAGTGGCACAATCTTGGCTCACTGTAACCTCCACCTCCCGGGTTCAAGGGATTCTCCTGCCTCAGCCTCCCGAGTAGCTGGGATTACAGGTGCCTGCCACCAAGCCCAGCTATTTTTTTATTTTTAGTAGAGATGGGTTTTCACCATGTTGGCCAGGCTGGTCTCCAACTCCTCACCTCAGGTGATCCACCCACCTCAGCCTCCCAAAGTGCTGGGTTTACAGACAGTGAGGTATGATTCTCAGTGCAAATCAGATTCAGTCTTGGGACACATACTTATTATAATATGCTTTTCTATGTTGGAAGAGTTAAGGATAGCAAATTAAAACAAACTATTTTCTTACAGTATAGGTAATAGAAAAAATTTATATCAACCATACCATTATTGGTCTTGATAAACATAGTTGTGAATAGATAGACATGACTCTTTCATGCTTTAGTGTCACAAAGGTTGAAATTACTTGGTTATGTCTTAATACTAAGAAATCTTATAATACATAATTTTTCATGAGTGAGTTTGGTTACATGTTTCTTTATAGTTCATCTGATGAAAATTCTTAGTTTCTTGTTATTTGAGCTGCATGATTATATAATCTTTGTAAAAATGTAATTTATCATTTTAAATTACATAATATGTTTAGGGTATAAAATTATAGAAATACAAAAGGAGTGAAAAGAAAATATTCATAGTTCTACTGTCAGTTAGGTACAGTGGCTTTACATCTGTAATCCTAGCACTTTGGGAGGCCAAGGCGGAAGGATTGCTTAAAGCCAGGAGTTTGAGACCAGCCTGGACAGTATAACAAGACCTTATCTCCACCAAAAACAAGACAAATTAGCTAGGCATGGTAGCCTCACACCTGTAGTCCCAGCTACTCGGGAGGCTGAGGTGGGAGGATCCCCTTTAGCCCAGGAGTTTGAGGCTGCAGTGAGCTATAATTATGCTACTACACTTCAGCCTGGGTGATAGAGTGAGACCCTTTCTAAACAAACAAATTAATTAAATTAAAATAATACAGGAAACAAAAGTACACAAAGTCATTTTTCCCGTTGAGAGGAATAAATGAAAATAGTAAATTTGAACCCATTTATCTCACCCTTTGGTGATTACTCTTCTGTATAAGTATATATAATTTGAACTCTTTCTCTGGAAATTTTGTTATTGGACATTGTTTCTGAGATTTACTTTCTAGACCGTTCAGTGCTTCTGTCTCAGTTTCATCTAATTTCCTTTTGAATTTTGGAGGTATTACTTTTACAGAAGCAGTTCAAATTTATGGGTAGAGACAGTTTAGAAACATGCACAAGATAATAAGAAATAGTATCTCTAACTTAAAATAAATTTGGTTTAAAATTAAGTGGTGGCTCATGCCTCTAATTGCAGCACTTTAGGAGGCCACGGTGGAAAGATCACTTGAGCTCAGGAGTTGGAGGCCAGCCTGGGCAACATGGAGAAACCCCGTCTCTACAAAAAAATACAAAAAAATTAGTTGGGCATGGTGGCATGCGCCTGTAGTCCCAGCTGCTTGAGGGGCTGAGGTGAGAGGATCACTTGAGCCCAGGAAGTCAAGGTTGCAGTGAGCTAAGATTGTGCCACTGCACTCCAGCCTGTGTGACAGACCAAGCCTTTATCTCAAAAAAAGGAAGAAGTTTGGTAGTAGCTTATAAAAATTTGAGACAGAAAATATTTGGCCGGGTGCAGTGGCTTATGCCTGTAATCCCAGCACTTTGGGAGGCCAAGGTGGGCAAATCACTTGAGGTCAGGAGTTTTAGACCAGCCTGGCCAACATGGTAAAACCGCAAAAATTAGCTGGGCGTGGTGGTGCATCCCGGTAATCCCAGCTACTTGGGAGACTGAGGCAGGAGAATCTCTTGAACCGGAGAGGCAGAGGCTGCAGTGAGCTGAGATCTTGCCGCTTCACTTTGATCTGGGTGACAGAGTGAGACTCTGACTCAAGAAAAAAAAAGTTATTTGAATTTATGAGAGTCTAATACATAAATTCGGTGAATCTCTTCTGTGATTTTTAGCCAAGTTTAATGTTCTTTGATAAAATTGAGAGATTTTTAATTTAATAGTGAATGACAAAATTAAAAAGATATGTTCTAGTTTGATATAAGTTTGATATATTGATGGTATACCAATTAAAAGACTTAGTGACCAAGAGGTTTATTCACACTGTAGGGTGAAGTGGAATGGGGATTCAGAATTTGAACAGAGAAAGGAGGGCATCTGCTTAAGGAGAGAGAAGATGATCACAAAGATGGGATATTGGTTGCATGGGAGGAATTTATCAGATAGAAAAATATATTAAGGGCCAGTCGTGGTGGCTCATGTCTGTAATCCCAGCACTTTGGGAGGCCAAGGCTGGCAGATCACCTGAGGTCAGGAGTTCAAGACCAGCCTGGTCAACATGGTGAAACCCTGTCTCTACTAAAAATACAAAAATTAGCCGGGCATGGTGGCCCATGCCTGTAGTTCCAGCTCAGGAGGCTGAGGCAGGAGAATTGCTTGAACCTGGGAGGCGCAGTTTGCAGTGAGCTGAGATTGTGCCACTGCACTCCAACCTGGCAACAGAGCGAAACTCCGTCTCCAAAAATATATATATATATATGTTAAGGATAATGAGAGCAGGGTTTCTCTCATTGTCAGAGAAGGATTTTACAAATATGGAAAGAGAAAGCTAGAAATAAACATGATGTTGTTGGATTGGAATTTGAGATATTGTACTACAATATTTGTTGTTTTCAAATATAAATAATATATGCCATGTATTTGTACACATAGGTGTATAAATGTATTGTGTACATGTATATATTCCCAACTCTGTTCATTGAGCGTGTCTGAGATTAGTGACACCCCAGCAGCAGTAAGCACACCTAGCACAACAGCCCCTTGGAGAAATGATTGATCCAGGGTCTGGGCTAGGGAAAGCATAAGATGAAGCTAGGACATCTTAGTGTACCAGAAAGCAAGAAAGTAACCAAATAATAATGGGACCATGTCCAAAAGATACAAGCCAACTTAAAAAGGTTTCTACTGTTCAAATATGAGATAATTTGAACATCAAAATAAATGATATAACTTATTAAAATAAAAATCTGTGACTCCATATAATAAATAAAAGAATAAAGTTGAAAGTTTCGTGAGAAGCAGAGTATTTATGTAGATTCAGAGTACCATCTTGCAAAATGCTTATTAATTACAAAGGAGAAAAGAGAAACTTCATCATTAAGAAGACTGGCAGACATGGGCCTTAATCAAGTGATCAAAGTGAATACCATCAATAACAGAACTTCTCAAAATCAAGTGCCACATCATAGGATACAAATTATAGCATTACCTCTATGATACTCCTGCCAAAGGTGTTTAGCCTAATTCTGATAATAGGAAATGTCAGAAAATCTCAAAGTGAGGTACATTCAAGAGTCCTGTATATCTCAGTATCTTCAGAGGATTGGTTCCAGAACTCCTTCAGATAAGAAGATGTGCAGATGCTTAAGTCTCATATAAAATAGCTTAGTTTTTCATGTAACCTATGCATATCCTCCCATATACTTTGAATAATCTCTGGGTTACTTATAATACCTAATATAATATAAATGCCATGTAAGTAGCTGTCTTAAAAATTTGTATTTTTGGCTGGGCGCAATGGCTCACACCTGTAATCCCAGCACTTTGGGAGGCCGAGGCGGGTGGATCACCTGAGGTTGGGAGTTTGAGACCAGCCTGACCAACATGGAGAAACCCCATCTCTACTAAAAATACAAAATTAGCCAGGCATGGCAGCGCACGCCTGTAATCCCAGCTACTCGGGAGGCTGAGACAGGAGAGAATTGGGAGGCTGAGACAGGAGAGAATCTCTTGAACCCTGGAGGTGGAGGTAGTGGTGAGCCAAGATCGCGCCATTGCACTCCAGGCTGGGCAACAAGAGTGAAACCACGTCTCAAAAAATAAATAAATAAATAAAAATTGTTAATTTTTTTATTGTTAAAAAGTCTTTGTTGTTATTTTTATTATTTTTTCCCTAGATGTTTTCAGTCTGTGGTTGAAATATTTTAGTTGGTTGGTTCAGTCTGTGGATGCAGAACCTACAGATACAGAAGGGCAACCATACTTCAATTTGTCAAAGTCATGACTTCAACTTTTACCTTAAGAAACTAAAACAAAGAGCAAATTGAACACAAAATAAGCAGAGGATTATGATGATCAAAGCAGAAATCAGTTGAATAGAAAACTGAAAAACAATAGAGAAAATCAGTGAAATAAAAACTAGTACTCTGAGATCAATAAAATGGTTAAACCTCTAGCCAGACTAATCACAAAATAAAAGAGAGACGACACAGATTTCCAATATCAGGCGTAAGAGATTATAATCACTATAGATTTTACAGGTATTAAAAGAGTAATGGGGAAATATGAACAATTTTATGTCAATAAATTTGACAACTTGGATAAAATGAACAAATTCCTTGAAGATTGCCAATACTCAAAGCTCACTGTTGCTACACGGGATATTATTGGGACATTTGAATGAAACTTGAATGTAGTTTGGGGATTGGATGATAGTCTTATATCACTATTAAATGGCCTGATTTAATGGATGTATTATGATTATTTAGGAAAATGTTCTTCTTTATAGGAAATATACACTCAAGTATATATTAAGGATGGTGAGGCATCAGGTCAGCAATTTATTCTCAATTGATTCACTTGAAAAAGTTCTTGGAGGCTGGGTGCAGTGGCTCACACCTGTAATCCCAGCACTTTGGGAGGCTGAGTTGGGAGGATCACTTGAGCTCAAGAGTTCAAGACCATCTTGGGCAACATGGTGAAACCCCATCTCTACAGAAAATACAAAACATAATTGGGCATGGTGGTGCACACCTGTGGTCCCAGCTACTCGGGAGGCTGAGGTAGGAGGATTGCTTGAGCACAGGAGGTCAAGGCTGTAGTGAGCTGAGATTGTGCCACTGCACTCCAGCCTGGGTGACAGAGCGAGACCCTATCTCAGAAAAAAAAAAGAAAAAAGAAAAGGAAAAAAAAAAGCTCTTTGAACTCTACTTGCAATTTTTTGTATAAGTTTAAGATTGTTTCAAAATAAAATCATTAAAAAAGAAAAAAAAGAAAAACGTGCCCAGTACTAGAGTACCCCGGCACCTATTTTAACAGGAATGTTTCCTTTCTTTTACAGCGGAAAGGAAGCCTCCTTTATTTAATATGAATGCAATGAGTGCCTTATATCACATAGCCCAAAATGAATCCCCTACACTACAGTCTAATGAATGGTGAGTATTGTTAATATATATATTGCTCAATGTTGAATAAATGAAATGCTTTTTCATAATCTGTTATCAAAGTGATTTAATTTCAATTAGGTAAAATGTATCACCTTATAAGATATTAAAATAGATTTATTTTAGCCTTTTAAATATTATATTTATTCTTTATCATGTTTCCATTTTATAGCATATGTATAACTGAGTTCAGAAAAGGATGGATGATGTCACATGAATGCAAAAAGTATTCATTTTTACAAGAATTTGTATTTTACTTTTTCTTTAAATTTAGGAATACCTAATCCTTATTAAATAATAAGTAGCATTTAAACATTAATATTTTATAACTAAACTATACTTATTATTACAACCTATAGTGATATTTGATTGCAGGATGGTTTATAATTTATATGATATAAAAATATAGGTAAAATGATTTGACTTTATCAAAATTACCAGGTAATTAAAAATTTTGGGATCACTCTAACTATAATATGTTATTCAGTTTTATCTGATATTCCTTCTAGGGCTTCGTTGATTTGATAAAATTTAGTTCATTCGTGTAAAGAGGTTTATGGACAACAGATTGACAATTTTAGAAAACTAGGATTTTTTATCAACAGTATAAAATTGTAGTAGAAAATTAATTCCTCAGGTGTACCTAGCATTTGATAAATTCTAGGGGAATAGCTAGCATATTTAATTAGTATTTTGAAAATCACAGATATGTAAATTAGGGGTACTTAATTATTTAAAGAGTACATAATTATGTCTCATTCATATAAGTCTTTGCCATTTAAGAGTGTGCCATGTAACTCTACTAAACTAATAATGCTAAAACTCTGTGCCAAAAGATTCTTTCTGTATAACTCTGTGTTTAGAATTATGTAGAACGAATCTTTTGGCACTGAGTTTAGGGTTATGGTATGCTTTAGTACATTTTGTGCTGCTGTAACAGTATCAGAGGCCGGGTAATTTATAAAGAACAGTCTCATTTTCTGGAGGCTGGGAAGTCCAGGATCAAGGCACTGGCAGGTTAGGACCTGGCCCTCCTGCTTACAATATAGTGCCTTTAACTCTGCATCCTTTGCGGGGGAGAAGCATTGTGTCCTCACATGGCAGAGAGCAGGAGAGAGAGAACCCTCTCCCACAAGCCCTTTTTATAGCAGCATTAATCCATTCATGACCTGAACAACTCCCATTAGGCCCCACCTCCCAACACTGTTGCATTGGAGATTAAGTTTCAACATCAGTTTTGGAGAAACAAAAACATTGAAACCATAGTTGATACACGTAAGTAATAAATATATTGAACACAGACTGTCTTTACACTGTGTTTGAGACTTGGGGATTTATAAAAGAATTCTTGCCTACAAAGAACTTAAAATCTTAATTGAATATTGGAGACAAACATTGATGGAGTAATTATTTACTGCCTTACTCACTGAACTCTTGTCAATAACACTATATAATAATGTGTTACAGACTTCTAACATTTTAAAAAATATCTTAATAGGTTTTCTAGGTTTAATGGAAGTTTTTCCCATTTGCTCAGGAGCACCAAATACTCAGGTATAAAAACGCTCTCTCCAGAGCAGATAGAGTGATATTCTGAAACATGCTATATAGAAGACGATCCAAGGGGCAAATAAGAAAAGAGCTTATTATAAGAAAGGCTTAGCAAAAAGGAAAAGAAAAAAAGGGAATTGGAAAGGAATATTATCTTGGGTTTGAATGCAAAAAAAAAAAAAAAAGTAGATAGGCTTCCCTCATTTTGCCTCAATACAGTAGTATGAGTTGTGATATTTAAATATGTAGGAGCAGGATTTTAAAGTAATCTGTGTGAATTTATCTTTGGAAAATGGTAAACATTCATTGGTTGCTTTAGATAGATCTTCATAGACTTACATGAAACTATATAGTCTCTGCTTTTTTTAAATCATTCCCTTTCCATTCCCCCTCCCACCAATAGGCACGTGCCTTGATTTGTGGATGTATTTTTAAAGGAAATAGCAATGTGTTCACTTGATACTTTCCTTTACAATAGGTCTGATTATTTTCGCAACTTTGTAGATTCTTGCCTCCAGAAAATCCCTCAAGATCGACCTACATCAGAGGAACTTCTAAAGGTCAGTTCTATTACAGTTTATTTATTTATTTTAAGACAAGGCCTCACTTTGTCACCCAGGCTGGAGTGCAGTGGCACAATCACGTCTCCTGCAGCCTTGACCTCCCAAGCTCAAGCGATCCTCCCACCTCAGCCTCCCAAGTAGCCAGGACTATAGACACACGCCACTAAACCTGGCTAATTAGAGTTTTGTCACATTGCCCAGGCTGGTATCAAACTCCTGGGCTCACGTGATCCACCTGCCTAAGCTCTTAAGTGCTGGGATTACAGGTGTGAGCCACCAGTTCCATTATACTTTAAATTTGTTCTTACCCCTAAGAAATGATTGTAAATAATGTGTTTTATTATTTGATTCTGAATTAGGATTAAGTATACTCTACTAGTTTTTACTAATACTAGTTTTTTGTACTATTGTTTCTGAGAACTTTTCTTAGATACTAAATTTTTTAATTTCTTTTTTCAAATTGATTAGCTGCTCTTACCATGTCTAAATAGAATGTATAGTTAAGTATTCAAATAGCTCAATACTTAATATGTTCAAGAATATAATCATGAGTTATAAATTTTAATTCATGTGGAACAATGTCTTTTTTTTTTTTTGGAGATGGAGTCTTGCTCTGTCGCACAGGCTGGAGTGCAGTGGCCAGATCTGGGCTCACTGCAAGCTCCGCCTCCTAGGTTTACGCCATTCTCCTGCCTCAGCCTCCCGAGTAGCTGGGACTACAGGCACCCGCCACCTCGCTTGACTAGGTTTTTTGTATTTTTTTTAGTGGAGACGGGGTTTCACCGTGTTAACCAGGATGGTCTCGATCTCCTGACCTCGTGATCCACCCGTCTTGGCCTCCTAAAGTGCTGGGATTACAGGCTTGAGCCACCACGCCCGGCAGAACAATGTCTTATTTCAAAGTTGATAAAACATAGTTTAGCTGGGCACGGTGGCTCACGCCTGTAATCCCAGCACTTTGGGAGGCTGAGGTGGGTGGATCACAAGGTCAAAAGTTCAAGACCATCCTGGCCAACATGGTGAAACCCCCGTCTCTACTAAAAATACAAAAATTAGCTGGATGTGGTGGCGCACACCCGTAGTCCCAGCTACTCAGGAGGCTGAGGCAGGAGAATTGCTTGAACCCCGGAGGCAGAGGTTGCAGTGAGCTGAGATTGTGCCACTGCACTCCAGCCTGGCGACAGACCGAGACTCCGTCTCAAAAAAAAAAAAAAACACACACAAAAAAAACATAGTTTAGCTTTTTGCTTAATTTTTATGTATTGATCTGTACAATATTAATATAATATGAAAGAAAGATGACATGATGTATTTACATAATATATTGGAGAAGAGAAACTTAAAAATGGAAATAATATCTTTGCTTCCTTTTTTGGAAATATATTTTTCTAACTTAGCAATGAAATATTTTAAAAATATGTGAGTTCTGTTGAGTTTTCAATAGGCTTGGTTGAGTAATTTAAACACATGATTAGTGTATGCTTTCTGGTCTTAAAAAATTATTTCATTTGGGCATCGACTGTCTTATTAATAGCAATAGTAGTATTGTTGAATTTAATATAGTTCTTAAAACATCTAGATTAGGCAGTAATAAGTAGGATTTGACTATCTTTTTGGGACCCTAAGGAATCTTCTTAATCTTTCACTGTAAGATTTAAGTCAACTATATTTACACTAATGTTTTAGAATTTCAAGGAAATTCAGTTTATTTTCACTGACACATCAGTTAAAGCCACAAGTTAGTTTGAAAGGGTCACATATATATTCAGCAGTATTATTTGCAGCCACAGTGTATAGAAAAACCATGCAAAATTTCAGTAATGCTTGAGAAATTCCAGGCAGTAAGCTTACTTGTCATTTCAGAAATGAAAGCCTGAATACACAGGCACTCATAGTAGCTAGTAGAAGCTTTAATATAGCTAGGAATTATGTTGGTTAAAAAAAATAAGCAAAATCTAACAAACAGTGAAACTTAGAAATAGAAGGTTTTGGCTGGGTGCAGTGGCTCACAGCATTTTGGGAGGCCAAGACGGGTAGATCACCTGAGGTTGGGAGTTCAAGACCAGCCTAACCAACATGGAGAAATCATGTCTCTACTAAAAAAAAAAAAAACAAAATTAACTGGTCGTGATGGCGCATACCTGTAATCCCAGCTACTCGGGAGGCTGAGACAGGAAAATCGCTTGACCCAGGAGGCAGAGGTAGTGGTGAGCCGAGATCGCACCATTGCACTCCAGCCTGGGCAACAAGGGCAAAAACCCTTCTCCAAATAAATAAATAAATATAAGGTTTTATGTTTTTGGATAAAACGATACTGTAAATAGTAGGCCGGGAGCGGTGGCCCATGCCTGTAACCCCAGCTCTTTGGGAGGCCGAGGTGGGCAGATCCCTTGAGGTCAGCAGTTTGAGACCAGCCTGGCCAAAATGGTGAAACCCTGTCTTTACTAATAATACAAAAATTAGCCGGGCGTGGTGGTGGACTCATGTAGTCCCAAATACTCAGGAGGCTGAGGCACGAAAATCGCTTGAACCCCAGGAGGCGGAGGTTGCAATCAGCCAAAATCGCGCCACTGCACTCTAGCCTGGGAGATAGAGTGAGACTGTGTCTCAAAAAAAAAAAAAAAAAAAAAAAAAAGAGGCCGGGCGCGGTGGCTCATGCCTGTAATCCCAGCACTTTGGGAGGCCAAGGCGGATAGATCACGAGGTCAGGAAATCGAGACCATCCTGGCTAACACAGTGAAACCCCATCTCTACTAAAAATACAAAAAATTAGCTGGGCGTGGTGGCAGTGCCTGTAGTCCCAGCTACTCGGGAGGCTGAGGCAGGAGAATGGTGCGAACCCAGAAGGCGGAGCTTGCAGTGAGCCGAGATCACGCCACTGAACTCCAACCTGGGCAACAGAGCGAGACTCCGTCTCAAAAAAAAAAAAAGAAAGAAAGAAAGAAGACAATATTGTAAATAGTGGTATACACCAAATTAAAGAAAAAGGAAGAATATCCAGGTACAGTGGCTCACGCCTGTAATCCCAGCACTTTGGGAGGCCAAGGCAGGCAGATCACCTGAAGTCAGGAGTTCCAGACCAGCCTGACCAACATGGAGAAACCCTGTCTCTTTTAAAAATACAAAATTAGCTGGACATGGTGGCGCATGCCTGTAATCCCAGCTACTCAGGAGGCTGAGGCAGGAGAATCGCTTGAACCCAGGAGGCGGAGGTTGTGGTAAGCGGAGATGGCACCATTGCACTCCAGCCTGGGCAGTCAGAGGAAACTCCATCTCAAAAAAAAAAAAAAAAGGAAGAATGTGACTGGCTTCTTACATTTGCCAAATAGAAGCAAAAGAAACCTTTCTAACTCATGTAGTAGTAACCCAGCCCACTAGTATTTGGTGATTAGATTCTAAATCTGCATATATTAATAGTATTCATTTGCCTGGCCCCTAGTATATATTATCATACCCCTATTTAAAATGATAGGAAGTGTTTATCATGAGCTTCTTATCTTTTGGCCTAATTACATTTCTGTTGCAGTCTATCATAAAGAAAAAAACTAACGAAAAAATTTTAATATATGAAGCTGTTTATCATGGAATTAAAAATTAGAAATAGCTGCCCCAAATTAGAGTAATGGTTAGGTAATTTGGGCACAAACATTTGATGAAATATTCTACAAGCATTATGTTTATGAATTTGAAATAATAATTATTTTTTTGTTTTTGAGACAGACTCTTGCTCTGTCACCCAGGCTGGAGTGCAGTTACATGATCTCAGCTCACTGCAACCTCCGCCTCCGAGCTTCAAGTGATTGTCGTGCCTCAGCCTCCCGAGTAGCTGGGATTACAGGCGTATGCCTCCACGCCCTGCTAATTTTTTATATTTTTAGGGTTTCACTATTGGCCAGGCTGTTCTTGAACTCCTGGTCTCAAGTGATCTGCCTACCTTGGCCTCCCAAAGTACTGTGATAACAGGTATAAGCCACTGCGCCCAGCTAAAATAATAATACTTATTATAACTGTGAAAATTGAATAAAATATTGTATAGAGGCTGTGCGTAGTGGCTCATGCCTGTAATCCAATGCTTTGGGAGGCCATGATGGGAGGGTCACTTGAGGCCAGGAGTTTAACTCTACCCCCACCAAAAAAATCAAATAAAATTAGCTTGACATGGTGGTGCACACCTGTAGTCCTAGCTCCTTGAGAGGCTGAGGTGAGAGGATTGCTTGAGCCCAGGAGTTTGAGGTTACAGTGGGCTACGATTCATAGTTACAACTCTTTGCTTAAAGAAGAAATAAATATGAGCTAACAAAGGAGGTAAAAGTTGTCTTAGGAATTCAAGGATATCTCATGGAACTCAAGGGATGGCAGAATATGTCTTTCTGGAATTTACATGCTAACTATGTATCTACAAAACATTTTATTTATTTATTTTTTTTTGAGACGGAGTCTCGCGCTGTGTCACCCAGGCTGGAGTGCAGTGGCGCGATCTCGGCTCACTGCAAGCTCCGCCTCCCAGGTTCACGCCATTCTCCTGCCTCAGCCTCCGAGTAGCTGGGACTACAGGCGCCCGCCACCACGCCCGGCTAGTTTTTTGTATTTTTAGTAGAGACGGGGTTTCACCATGTTAGCCAGGATGGTCTCGATCTCCTGACCTCGTGATCCACCCGCCTCGGCCTCCCAAAGTGCTGGGATTACAGGCTTGAGCCACCGCGCCCGGCCAAAACATTTTATACATAGAAAATTTCTGAAAAGAAGTATATTACAATGTAACTGTGATCATCATAATGGTGGAATTGTTTTTTCTACTTTTTGTATTTGATAAGGTGAAATTATATTAAACGCTAGTGATAAACAGTAATAATTTAATGACTTTTAATCTCTGTTTGTATTTTATGCAGAATATTGTTCACCAGCATATAATTCATCTTTCATAATTCACTATCATTAGATACATTCCTGTTGAAACTAATATGACTCATAACTGAACACGTCTTTTGTGTGAAATCATCAGTTCTTAGAGTATGTAAACCTTGAGAGCTCTGATTGGACTTAATTCTTAGTGTTTAGACCCTTCAGTTATTTTAACTCTGCATTTTTAGTTGGCCAACAAAAATACTATGTTCAAAATAAAAAGAGTAGTTGTGTATACACAGAGTATATGTATGTAAATGATAATTTTATAAATAGGAGAAATTTAACAGAATTATGTAGGTATAGATTATATGCATTATCTATCATAGGATATTATCTCTAGGGTCTGAGAAGGAGTACCTTGGCACTAATTGAAAAAAAATCAACCTTTTACCTTCTCCCCTATCTAGCACATGTTTGTTCTTCGGGAGCGCCCTGAAACCGTGTTAATAGATCTCATTCAGAGGACAAAGGATGCAGTAAGAGAGCTGGACAATCTGCAGTATCGAAAGATGAAGAAACTCCTTTTCCAGGAGGCACATAACGGACCAGCAGTAGAAGCACAGGAAGAAGAAGAGGTAACAGATAAAAAATGACTCCAATATTGAATTTTCACTATTGGTTTCTTTCCTTATACAGCTTGCCCTGCCATAATTTACCTTATATACCAATGGTTTCCAGGTTGTATTTTCTTACCATTGGTCCTATAAAATCCCAGTTAGGAATTAAAAAAAGGTCCCTTTTTCTTGGAGAAATAAGAAAAATTAAAAAGAAATTTTTTTTAAGTCTTTAATCATGTTTGATTACATGCCCCTTTATGGTACACAGTGTCATAGTGAAGGTTCTGAGAAGTCCTTTGTTAAAGAAACCTGTTCACCTTTGTTTAATCTAGTCCTTCTCTAATTTCTTGACCACCGAACCTTTTTTGTTTTTTTGAGACGGAATTTTGTTCTTGTTGCCCACGTTGGAGTGCAATGACATGATCTTGGCTCACTGCAACCTCCACTTCCCTGGTTCAAGCGATTCTCCTGCCTCAGCCTTCCGGGTAGCTGGGATTACAGGCGTGCACCACCACACCCAGCTAGTTTTTATTTTATTTTATTTTTTGTATTTTTAGTAGAGTTGGGATTTCACCACATTGGCCAGGCTGGTCTTGAACTCCTGACCTTAGGTGGCCCACCCACCTCGGCCTCCCAGAGTGCTGAGATTACAGGCACGGGCCACCGTGCCCAGTCTGAGCCCTTATTTGACCTATTGTCCAGTTCCATATGATGTGCTTTTGGAAGTTCTTGAAATACAGAATCTGAAGGTTGAATGTACTCTCTCAGAAGTCATGAGAAAGTTACTAGGCATTCTACTGTGTCACCAAAGAAACGTGATTTTATTCCATCTACACCGTTCTTTTTTTTTTTTAGACAGGGTCTTGCTCTGTAGCCCAGTTTGGAGTACAGTGGCGCGGTCTTGGCTCACTGCAATCTCTACCTCCTGGGTTCAAGCGATTCTCCACCTTTTGCCTCCCAAGTAGCTGGGACTACAGTTGCGCCATCACGCCCAACTAATTTTTTATATTTTTAGTAGAGACGGGGTTTCACTATGTTGGCCAGGCTGTTCTCCATCTCCTGGCCTCAAGTGATTCATCTGCCTCAGCCTCCCAAAGTGCTGGAATTACAGGTGTGAGCCACCGCGCCTGGCCTACACTGTTCTAAAATACTCATTTTACAGATACCAAAAGCAAGGCTCAGAATAAATTAAGTTGCTCACTGTAGGTAGAGGAACATGGGTTCAAATTCATACCTCTTTTACTCTCAAGACCAAGTTCTGTCTTGCCTCTTAGGGAGAATGGAAATACAGATTTGCTGTAGAAGTGTTACAGAACTTCCTCATGAAGAAATATACATATAAAGTATATTATGTGTAAAGCTATTTTTTCCCTCTAAATATTTTGTTTCTTCTTTGCCCCGTCAGAATTCGAAAATTTTATTCTTTTCTATTGGTTTTCATGGAGAGAGACCACTTTGCATTCTGAAACCATGAGCAATAGTTTATTTTCTTTTTCTTTTTAATATCACTAAATAATTAATGAACTGTCAAATATAAGACTTTCTAAACTTACAATTTTTGGATTTGGGGATTTTTTTAAGTTCTTGATGGTAATCACTAGAAAATTGGGATTATTTCAGATATGTGAAATACTTTAATAAAGTGAAATTAATAAAATTCTATGTAGTTAAATTGTTAACAATATATGTGTTAGGCTAGGGATGTAAGAAAAGTCCCTATCTACATATATGTCTGTGTTTATTAAATTCTACGTATCTTAAAGAATTCTGGTATGGTAAGACTACTGTAATGTTAGTGCCCAGGTACTACACCTGCCTGTTTACATCAGAATAACATTCTTATGATTGTGATTTGAAATAATATAATATGTAATTATTAGTTTACACAAGAATAGGTAGGAATTAATGGTAAATTATTTGGTGGTAAAAAGATAATCTGGTGTTCCCCCAAAACTTATTGAAATACAAAAAAGAAAAAGAAAGAAAGGAAGGAAGGGAGGAAGGGAAAGGTAATCTGGAGACTATTTTCCAGAAGAAAGAAGAATCTACTTATGAAAAGCTGGTTTAATAAAAAAGAATAACAACTACAATGAAGTTTCTAATACTTTTTTTTTTTTAAATGCTCCTTATGGAGCAGGGCTACCCCATAGGCACTGTACCCAGAATAGCCAGTGCTTTTTTTTTTTTTTTAAAGGAGGGATTTGTATTAACCAAGAATTATTGAGAAATGAGCAGGATCCCTATATATGCCCCATGAGAAGTATAAATGGTTATTTTAAAATAACAAGCAATGTAGAGAAAATATTCTAGTTTGAAAATCACCCAAAAGTGATCAGCTGACTTTGTTTTAGACAGTTGGCTGAGTTTTTTTGTGATTTACTTGTTGGTCATTTTTGTTTTTCAATAAACTAACAGTTGATAAACTTCTTGGTCTTGGAAAATAAAAGCAATTTCTCATGATAGACCAACTGTCTGAGACTGTCTGCCAAGTGGTATGCTAGGTGCTTATAATCAAGAATTCAGAAGAGAGATATATATATAAATATTTGAACTGAATTTGAATGTTCTTTTCTCTTAGGAACAAGATCATGGTGTTGGCCGGACAGGAACAGTGAATAGTGTTGGAAGTAATCAGTCCATTCCCAGCATGTCCATCAGTGCCAGCAGCCAAAGCAGTAGTGTTAACAGTCTTCCAGATGTCTCAGATGACAAGAGTGAGCTAGATATGATGGAGGGAGACCACACAGTGATGTCTAACAGTTCTGTCATCCATTTAAAACCTGTGAGTATTTGGATTTCATTGAAAAAAATTCAATGTTGATAAACTGTTTTCTTCGTCTATTAGTTTAAGAGAAGGAAGAAGGAGGAGAAGGAAGTTTCCCGAAGTTTGGAACATGGCCGGGCGCAGTGGCTCATGCCTGTAATCCCAGCACTTTGGGAGGCCAAGCCAGGTATATCACTTGAGACCAGGAGTTCAAGACCAGCCTGGCCAACATGGTGAAACCCTGTCTCTACTAAAAATAACAGAAATTAGCCAGGCTTGGTGGCACGTGCCTGTACTCCCATACTCCCAGCTACTTCGGAGGTTGAGGTGGGAGAATCACTTGAACCTGGGAGGTGGAGGTTGCAGTGAGCCAAGATCACACGACTGCAGTCCAGCGTAGGCGACAGAGTTAGACCCTGTCTCAAAAAAAAAGAAGTTTGGAGCATTTTTTAATGAAAAAAGCCTTGTTAACTCCTAACCTGTTATCTCCATTTGGAAAATTATGTTTTGAGAATACAAAAAGAATGTGGAACTATTTCAGAATATTAGAAGAAAAAGTACAGAAACCTCAAATACATTATTTGACATTATTTACATGGAAAATAAAATACTAAAAAATAGGAAGGATACACATAAAATTCATGATAATGGTTGCCTTTGGGGAGTGAGAAATGGTTGGGATGAGTGATGATCAAAAGTGAATTTTATGTTATCCGTAATATTTATATCTTTTTTTTTTTTTTTTTTTTGAGACGGAGTCTCACTCTGTCACCCAGGCTGGAGTGCAGTGGCCACAGTCTTGGCCCACTGCAACCTCCACCTCTCAGGTTCAAGCGATCATCCTGCCTCAGCCTCCCGAGTAGCTGGAATATACAGGTGTGTGCCACCCTGCCCGACTAATTTTTGTATTCTTAGTAGAGACGGGGTTTCACCATGTTGGCCAGGCTAGTCTCAAACTCCTGACCTCAAGTGTTCCACCCACCTCAGCCTCCCGAAGTGCTGGGATTACAGGTGTGAGCCACTGCACCAAGGCGTTTGTATCTTTTTTTTTTTTTTTTGAGATGGAGTTTTGTTCTTGCTGCCCAGTCTGGAGTGCAGTGGCACCATCTTGGCTCATTGCAGTCTCCGCCTCCCAGATTCAAGCAATTCTCATGCCTCAGCCTCCTGAGTAGCTGGGATTACAGGTGCGTGCCACCACGCCCAGCTAATTTTTTGTATTTTTAGTAGAGAAGAGGTTTCATCATGTTGGCCAGGCTGGTCTCAAACTCCCAACCTCAAGTGATCCACCCGCATCGGCCTCCCAAAGTACAGGGATTACAGGCGTGAGCCACTGCACCCAGCCTGTCTCTTAAAAATAAAGCTGAATATAATTGTAGAAAACTAGATTCTGGATTTAGGAAATATGGGTGTTTGCTGCATTACTCTTTACCCTTTTGAGTGTAAAATGTTAAACCTGAAAAATATTGAAAAGTCAGGTAACTCCTTTTAACAATTAATAGGAATGCTGAGGCTGGGAGTGGAGGCCCACCCCTGTAATTCCAGCATTTGGGGAAGCTGAGGCAGGCAGATTGCTTGAGCCTGAAGTTGGAGACCAGCCTGGGCAACATGGTGAAACCCTGTCTCTACAAAAATTTTAAAAATTAGCTTGGCTTGGTGGTGCATGCTTCTAATCTCAGCTACTCAGGAGGCTAAGGTGGTAGGTTCACTTGAACTCAGGAAGTAGAGGTTTTCAGCAAGCCAACGTTGCACCACTGCACCTCTGCCTGGGTGACAGAGTGAGACTATCTCAAAAAACGAACAAACAAAAATAGGAACGCTTCCTTTTTCACTTCACAGCTTGTGTTACTATCTAAAAGTAGTAGGTACAATGGCTAAAAGATGGAAACAACCCAAATTATTCATCAACGGATGTATTAACAAATTGTGGTTTGTAAGCCGGGCACGGTGGCTCACGCCTGTAATCCCAGCATTTTGGGAGGCCGAGGCAGGTGGATCATGAGGTCAAGAGATTGAGACCATCCTGGCCAACATGGTGAAACCCTGTCTTTACTAAAAATACAAAAATTAGCCAGGTGTGGTGGCACACACCTGTAATCCCAGCTATTTAGGAGGCTGAGGCAGAAGAGTCGCTTGAACCCAAGAGGCAGAGGTTGCAGTGAGTCGAGATCATGCCACTGCACTCCAACCTGGCAACAGAATGAGACACTGTCTCAAAAAACCAAAAAAAAATTGTGGTTTTTACATCCAGTAGAATATTATTCAGCTATAAAAAGGAATGAAGTTCTAATACATGCTGCCATATGGATGAATCTTGAAAACATTTTAAGTGATGAAAGTAAAATGTGCAAATTCATAGTGACAGAAAGTACGTTAGGAGTTACCAGAGACTGGGTGGAGGTCAAAATAGTTATTGCTAATGGACGTAGTTTCTGTTTGGGTTGATGAAAAAGTTTTGGAAGTAATACTGATAGCTGTACATCATTGAGAGTATAATTAATACCACTTAAAATGGTTAAAATAGACTGAGTGCTGTGGCTCATTCCTATAATCCCAGCACTTGGGGAGGCTGAGGCAGGAGTATCACTTGAGGCCAGCAGTTCAAGACCAGTCTGGACAACATAGGAAAACTCCATCCATTAAAGAAAAAAAAAAATAGCCAGGTGTGGCACATGCCTGTGGCCCCAGCTACTCAAGAGGCTGAGTAGTGAAGGCCCACTGAGTAGTGGAGGATCGGTTGAGCCTGGGAGATCAAGGCTGCGGTGAGCCTTGATCATACCACCGCACTGCATTCTGGGCAACAACAACAACAACAACAAAAAATTATTACCACAATTAATTGGTTGCTACTTAACTGATGTTCTATTCAGCTAACAGATTGAGTTCAGGGAAAGATATCAGTCCTTCAATTTTTTGCAACTGTTTTTGTTTTTGCTTATTTTGGACAGATGGCAGAAGTATTATAAAGATAACTCCATTGCTTCCAAAACCCAAGAGGCTTTGAGCAATTTTCTACTACTCCTGTTTAAAACATTGACTATATTGGCTGCATGTTTCATCATCTTTGTTTTCAAGTTACGTTAAAGCTTTTCAATTTTGCACATAATCGATAGGATATAAATCTAGTCATGTGCCAGGCACAGTGACTCACGCCTGTAATCCCAGCACTTTGGGAGGCCAAGGCAGGCAGATTGCTTGAGCCCAGTAGTTTAAGACCAGCCTGGGCAACATGGCAGAACCCCATCTCTACAAAAAATACAAAAGTTAGCTGGCATGGTGGTGCGTGCGTGTGGTCCCAGCTACCTGGGAGGCTGAGGTGGGAGGATCGCTTGAGCCCAGGAAGTTGAGGCTGTGGTGAGCCGTTCAGGGTACCACTGCACTCCAACCTGGGTGACAAAGTGAGACCCTGTCTCAAACAAACAAATCAATCAATCAATCTAGTCATGTGCATTTTCTTATCCTGAGTCTGTGTACTATTTTATACCCTGTACAGATAATTTATTCTAATTCTAATTATATTGAAAATAAAGCTGGACATATTGGCTTGCACCTGTAATCTCAGCACTTTGGAAGGCCAACGAGGGAGGATTACTTGAGCCCAGGAGTTCTAGACCAGCCTAGTCAACATAGGGAAACCTTGTTTCTAAAAAAATAAAATTAGCCTGGCCTGATGGCCCGTGCCTGTAGTTCCAACTTCTCAGGAGTCTGAGGTAGGCAGATGGTTTGAGCCTAGGAGGTTGAAGCTACAGTGAGCTATGGTCACATCACTGTACTTCAATCTGGGTGACACAGCGAGACCCTGTTTCTAAAAAAGAAGAAAAGAAAAAAGAACAGCATTTCTACTTTTTGGTTTTGCTTTTTAAAATTATGTCTGTGAGATTTGTTGATCAAGTTGTCTTTAAACTTTAATTTCCATAAAGATTCAAACAAACTGTTCACCTTACATAGTATTATCTTTTTTTTTTTTTTTTGCCTAGGAGGAAGAAAATTACAGAGAAGAGGGAGATCCTAGAACAAGAGCATCAGATCCACAGTCTCCACCCCAAGTATCTCGTCACAAATCACACTATCGTAATCGAGAACACTTTGCTACTATACGGACAGCATCACTGGTATGTACTTCCCCGAATTAAAGATAAATATATTTTTCATGTGGGACCTTGGCAATATAAACTCAAGTATAGCTATATATTGTTTTGTATTTGGGTTTTATTTTGCGAAATACTCATTTAATATTTAATTGCCTGTTACGAGAAAGATGTTATTCAGAGAACTCTGAGAAATGTTAAACTAACAATGTCTTCATGACACGTACACAAAAAACGAGTATGTTAGAATATCTTAAATACTTAAGATAACTACAGGACACTAAACAGGAATTCAGATAACTTTTTATTAGGAGCATAAATGAAGTATTTATGAAATAAATAGTTTGAGTATTTAAAATTAGTAAGATTTAGGCACAGCAGGGAGAGGAGAAATGAATGGTATTTCCATATAAGAAGAATATGGACAGTAAGGAAATATATTGTGTGAGGCTAACCAGAAAGAGGGGAATATTGGAAATGGCAAGCAGTACAATTTGGTGTACTCTAAAGTCATTCTGATTTTCCAAATAATATGGATTATCTGTTCATTACAAGGATGCTATAATGGGGTACTTAAAATCTTAATCAGACAGATAAGTAAAACCAAAGCATGATAAAGGATACTAAGGATACAACGAAATTACATTAAGATACCATAAGAAAAGTAGTCTATTAGAAAACATAATGGAAAGGCTGGGTTTGGTCGCTCATGCCTGTAATCGTAGAACTTTGGGAGGCTGAGGTGGGTGGATCACTTGAGCTCACGAGTTTAAGACCAGCCTGGGCAACATGGTGAAACCTCATCTCTACAAAAAATACAAAATTCAGGTGGGGTGTGGTAGCTCACACCTGTAATCCCAGCAATTTGGGAGGCTGAAGTAGGTGAATCGACTGAAGTCAGGAGTTTGAGACCAGCCTTGCCAATATGGTGAAACCCCGTCTCTGCTAAAAATAGAAAAATTAGCTGGGCATGGTGGTGCACCTGTAATTCCAGCTATTCAGCAGGCTGAGACTGGAGAATTGCTTGAACCTAGGAGGCAGAGGCTGCGGTGAGCTGAGATCGTGCCTCTGCACTCCAGCCTGGGTGATAGAGGTAGACCCTGTCTCCAAAAAAAAAAAAAAAAAAAAAATTCAGCTGAGCGTGGTGACGTGTGCCTGTAGTCCCATATACTTGGGAGACTGAGTCAGGAGCATTGATTGAACCCAGGAGATGGAGGTTGCAGTGAGCCGAGATCACACCACTGTACTGCAGCCTGGGTGACAGTGCCAGATCCTGTCTCAAAAAAAAAAAAAAAAGAAAGAAAGAAAGAAATGAGGCCGGGCGTGGTGGCTCACACCTGTAATCCCAGCACTTTGGGAGGCCGAGGCAGGTGGATCACCTGAGGTCAGGTTTCAAGACCAATTTGGCCAACATGGTGAAACCTCGTCTCTACTAAAAATACAAAAATTAGCTGGGCATGATGGCAGGCACCTGTAATCCGGGTTACCTGGCAGGCTGAGGTAGGATAATTGCTTGAATCCAGGAGATGGATGTTGCAGTGAGCTGAGATTGCACCATTGCACTCCAGCCTGGGCATCAGAGCGAGACTCTGTCTCAAAAACTAAAAAAGAAAAAAAAGAAAAGAAAATATGATGGGGGGAAAAAAAGATATGATAGCTATCTGACTTCTCAGCTATGTAATAAGCAGATGTTATAAATCCTATGCTGTCATGAATCTATATGACGTGGGGTTGGGAACGTAGTACCCTACCCTAAGTCAAGTTATTCCTACTATTCTGCAACATGTAAATAGCACTTTTAACAGAGCAAGTGGTAAAGATTGCTTAATTTTTGCATGACTATTTTGATAAATATGTTGAGAAGGACCAGCTTAAAGGAAAACCTCTCAGTAACTTGGCATAAGTTAAATGTTTCCCAAGAAAGTGTTCTGTCCCAAAGTTTGGCTTCCTCAAATCAATTAAGGGCATTTTAAATTTACAGATTTAATGAATCAAAATCTGAAAAAGATTTGTATTTTTAAAGCCAGTAGTTTCATTTATTTCACTTAAAATATTCAGAGCATAAGTAGTTTTTTAATACAAATAAGCATAGCTATATTATTCATTGTAAGTGCTATATACCATCACAGCCTACCTTCTTCTGCCTTGGATTTTTTTCATTCAATAAAATGCACAGATCTTAGGTATTCAATTTGAAGAGTTTTTACAATTCTATACACCTGCCTTAACCTTCTGAAACAAGGTATAGTTATCCCTCAGTATCTGTGAGGGATTGGTTCCAGGACCCTCCATAAATCCCCAAATCCACAGATAAGCCAAGTCCCTTATATAAAATGGTGGTCCGGGCGGAGTGGCTCACAGCTGTAATCCCAGCACTTTGCCAGGCCGAGGCAGGCAGATCACTTGAGATCAGGAGTTCGAGACCAGCCTGGCCAGCATGGTGAAACCTCATCTCTATTAAAAATACAAAAATTAGCTGGGCGTGGTGGCAGGCGCCTGTAATCTCAGCTACTCAGGAGGTTGAGGCAGGAAAATTGCTTGAACCCGAGAGGCGGAAGTTGCAGTGAGCTGAGATCGTGCCATTGCACCCCAGCCTGGGGGGACAAGAGCGAGACTTCATCTCAAAAAAAAAAAAAAAAAGAAAAAAATCAGGAGTTCGAGACCAGCCTGGCCAACATGGTGAAACCCTGTCTCTACTAAAAATATAAAAATTAGCTGAGTATGGTGGCGCATACCTGTAGTCCCAGCTACTCAGGAGGCTGAGGCGGGAGAATCACTTGAACCTAGGAGGCAGAGGCTGCAGTGAGCCAAGATCGTGCCACTGTACTCCAGCGTGGGCAACACACTGACCCTGTCTTTGAAAAAGAATTGAAAATGTTATCAACAAGATGAAAGATAACAAGTGTTGGCAAAAAGGGGAACTCTTACACATTGTTGGTGATAACCTAAATTAGTATGGCCATTTTGGAAAATGGTGTGGAGGTTCCTCAAAAAACTAAAAATAGAACTGCCATATGATCCAGTAATTCCACTTCTGGGTACATACTTAAAGGAACTGAAATTCGTATGTTGCAGGGATATCTGCACTCCCATGTTCATTGCAGCATTATTCACAATAGCTAAGTCATGGAATCAACCTAAGTGCATATCAGTGGATGAGTGGATAAAGAAAATGGTAGCATATATACACAATGAAATACCATTCAGCCTTAAAAAGGAAAAATCCTGTCATTTGCAAGAACATGTATGAATCTGGAGGATTATGCTAAGTGAGATAAGGCAAGATAAGGCAAGCACAGAAAGATACCACATGATCTCGCTTTTATGTGGAATCTAGAAAAATAAAGTTGAACTCATAGAATAGAGGTAGAGAGTAGAGTGATGGTTACTAGAGGTTAGGGACAGAGAGAAATGGGGAGTTGTTGATCAAAGTGTACAAAGTTTCAGAAAGATAGGAGGAACGGGTTTTGAGATATTTTGCATAGCCGGTTGACTATAGTTGACAATAGTATATTGAATATTTTGAAATAACTAAAAGTAAATCTCAAATATCTCACCATAAAAAATGATGCATAAGGAAGGTGATGGATATGTTAGATTGATTTAATTTAATATGTTGAATACGTATATCAGTGTATCACACTTGTACTCCATAAATGTATACAATTATGATTTGTCAATCAAAACATTAACATTTTTTAAAGGAATTGAAAACAGGTACTCAGACAAGTGCATGTACACACATAGTCACAGCAGCAGTTTTCACAGTGGCCAAAAGACGGAAACAATACAAATGTCCATCAGTGGATGAGTGGATAAACAAATTGTGCTATATACATACAGTGGAATTTTATTCAGCCGTAAAAGGAAATGAAATACTGATGCATACTACAACATGGATAAACTTCAGAAACATGCTAAGTGAAAGAAACCAGCCATAAAAACTCGTTTATTATATGACACTACTTATATGAAATATGCAGAATAGGTATATCTATAGAGACAAAAAGCAGATTGATGGTTACCAGGAGGGAAGAATGGAGAGCAACTGCTTAACAGGTATAGAATTTTCTTTTGAGATGATAAACATGCTTTATAACTAGATAAAGGTGATAGTTGCATGGCATGGTAAATATACTAAACATACTCAATTGTTCATTTTAAGGTGATTGATTTTATCTCATGCGTATTTTATCTTTTTTGTTTGTTTGTTTTTTTGAGACGGAGTCTCACTCTGTTGCCCAGGCTGGAGTGCGGTGGCGCGATCTCAGCTCAATGCAAGCTCCACCTCCCAGGCCCACGCCATTCTCCTGCCTCAGCCTCCGGAGTAGCTGGGACCACAGGCGCCCGCCACCGTGCCCAGCTAATTTTTTTTGGATTTTTAGTAGAGACGGGGTTTCACCGAGTTAGCCAGGATGGTCTCGATCTCCTGACCTTGTGATCTGCCCGCCTCCGCCTTCCAAAGTGCTGGGATTACAGGCGTGAGCCACTGCGCGTGGCCTATCTTGATTTTTAAATTGAGGTTTTTCTTTTTTTTTTTTTTTTTGCTTTGTGGTCAGTGTTTTTTGTGTTCTGCCCAAGAAGTGTTTGCTTACTCCAGGGTTATAAAGATATTTTGTGTTTCTGCTTTGTGATTCTGGGTTTTACGTTCAGAATCACATTAATGATCCTTCTCAAATTAATTTTTATATATGACATAAGTGATATAGGGAGTCAAGGTTTATTTGTTTTTTTCTATGTAAAGAACCAGTTGTTTCAGCAGGATTTGCTAAAAACACTATCCTCTGAATTAACTTGACTTTCTTGGTAGAAAAATCAATTGAACATATGTGGATCTCTTTCTAGTTTTTATTCTCTTTCCTTGATCTACTTAGCCTATCTTAAAGCCAGTACCGCATTGTCTTGAGTACTGTAGGGCTGCATGTCCTCCAAATATTTTTGTTCCTCAAGATTGTTTTGGCTATTCTAGATTCTTTTATATCCCCATATAAATTTTAGAACCAGTCTATTTCTTTGAAAGACTTGTTGGAAATTTTCTTGGAATCTGCTAACATTGGGATATTTTATACTAATTCCCTACTTAGTTAATATAGAATGGTTTAAAAGGCTTTTCGAAGAAGAATGTTTTATTTTCTTCTTTTCCTTCCATTATTTGTATGTCTAGGTTACAAGGCAAATGCAAGAACATGAGCAGGATTCTGAGCTTAGAGAACAAATGTCTGGCTATAAGCGAATGAGGCGACAACATCAAAAGCAACTGATGACTCTGGAAAATAAGCTAAAGGCTGAGATGGACGAACATCGCCTCAGATTAGACAAAGATCTTGAAACTCAGCGTAACAATTTTGCTGCAGAAATGGAGAAACTTATCAAGAAACACCAGGCTGCTATGGAGAAAGAGGTGGCTTATTCAGTATTATTAATTTGCTTGTTTTAGGTTTTGAATGTCTCAGAATTAACCAACATGGCAGTTTGATGTTAGAGTATCTGTTCCAAGGAACCAAGCAAATTGGGGAAAAGGAGAAACATTTATGTGACTTATATAAAGGTTTCTGTAAATTGATATTACAAAAAAAGGTGATATCTGTGTGTCTTATCTCTCACTAATTTTGTGTGTGCATCATTTAAAACAAATCAGTCTTAAAACTATTCATTGGGGTAGCCCACTTTATAGTTTATGTAATAGCCAGCAAAATCTTGAATATGAAAAATTGATGTATTTTAATATCAAGTACTAGGCCTGGGAACTAATAAGACATGGGACCATTTCCTGATTCTTGAGAGTTTTATAGTGCCACAATCGGTAAGTTACTCAGTTATTTTAAGCTTGTCATTTTCTGGTTATCTGAGGAGTTTGCTAAATCTCCTGTCATTAGGTGATTTAGGTCTCAAAAAGTCATTTTTATTCTCTTTTTTGTATTTTTTGGAAACTACCCTTGAATTTCTGGCAGCATTTTAATATCAGAATGATTAAAGATTACTGTAATAAATACAATGTTGGAGGTTATAAGTTATGAAAGATTCAGATTCATGAATTTGATTCAGAATCAAATTCATTTGATTATTGACAAATAATTGTCATTATTTTACATGATAAAAGTTTAGTTTTTAGGATTTTTGTTATGTGAAACCTTTTCTTCTAATGTTTTTGGTTTCCCATTGTTTTACTTTTTTTCGATAGTCATGTTTGTCAAGTAGAATTTAGAATTCTCAGTAAATTCACACATATCATTAAAATATGTCCAGGTAGTCTGCAGTGAGGCATTATTTATCATAGCTACCCTCTTCTCCCTTTTCACAAAAAAAGAACCATTCTCATAGTAGTAGGGACTTTGACAAAATAATTTATGATATAAATAAATATTTGATTTTGAAATAATTTGATAAAACAATGTATACATATTTAAAATCCTCTGGGCATTGAATATTTTTATTTTTTATTTTATTATTATTATTTTTTGAGACAGTCTCTCTGTGTTGCCCAGGCTGGAGTGTAGTGGCGTGATCTCAGCTCACTGCAACCTCTGCTCTCCAAGTTCAAGCAATTCTCCTGCCTCAGCCTCCCAAGTAGCTGAGACTACAGGTGCATCTACCATGCCTGGCTAATTTTTGTATTATTTTTATTTTAGTAGAGAAGGGGTTTCACCATGTTGATCAGGCTGGTCTCAAATCCCTGACCTCAGTTGACCTTCCCTTCTCAGCCTCCCAAAGTGCTGGGATTATAGGTGTGAGCCACCACACCTGACAGATATTATTTTTAATAGCTTGGGAAAAGGGGATACTAACATATTTAGGAAAACAATTGCTGAAGCAGATGTGCAATGTGATAACAAATTTGTTTTAAAAGTATATAACCAGGATGGGTGCAGTGGCTCACACCTGTAATCCCACCACTTTGGGAGGCCGAGGTGAGAAGATTACTTGAGCCCAGAAGTTCAAGACCAGCCTGGGCAACATAGGAAGACTCTGTTTCCACAAAAATAAAAAATAAAAAAATGAGCTGAGCATGGTGAAATACACCTGTAGTTCCAGCTACTCGGGAGGCTGAGGTGGGAGGATCACTTGAGCTCAAAAAGAGGCTGCAGTGAGCCATGATTGTACCACTGCAGTCCAACCTGGGTGACAGAGTGAGACCCTGTAATACATTTTTTGAGACGGGCACTCGCCTTGTTACCCACTGGTCTTGAACTCCTGGGCTCAGGTGATACTCCCACCTCAGCTTCTCAAAGTGTTGGGATTACAGGCATGAGCCACAATGCCTACTTAATTATATACATACACATATATATGTGTGTGTGTATATATTTGAGACATGTACGTTTATAGAAAAAATTAGAGGCCGGGCGCAGTGGCTCACATCTGTAATCCCAGCACTTTGGGAGGCTGAGGTGGGTGGATCACCTGAGGTCAGGAGTTCGAGATCAGCTTGGCCAACATGGCGAAACCCTGTCTCTACTAAAAATACTAAAAATACAGGTGTCACACACCTGTCATTGCAGCCACTCGGTAGGCTGACACAGGAGAAGCACTTGAACCCGGGACGCGGAGGTTGTAGTGAGCCGAGCTTGTGCCGCTGCACTGCAGCCTGGGTGACAGTGAGACTCCATCTTAAAAGTAGTAATTTTTAAAAAAGAAAAAATTACAAAAGATACGCACCAAAACATAAGATTTTTCTTGATTGTCTGTATTTTGTAAATGTTCTACAGTGAACGTGTATTGGATATAGAATCAGAAATAAAGTATAGCATTTGTTTCGTTTTACTAAGGGATTGAGGGTTGGAAGGAGGGTATACTTCTGTTAAATGAAATAAAAAGTTGACAACATGTTTGACATTTCAAAGATGAGTTTCATCTTACTGATTCTATGAAGTTCAAATGATAAGGATGCCAAGTAGCACGTGTTTATAATTTGGTTCAGTCTTTTATTTTGGTAATGTTTCTACTGATTTCTTGTTCTTAGAAAATAAAAGATATTCTTAGTGATGTATATTAAACTGCTACTTTAAATCTATCTACTTAACTAATTTGATTCATTTTTTAAACTTCATATAGGCTAAAGTGATGTCCAATGAAGAGAAAAAATTTCAGCAACATATTCAGGCCCAACAGAAGAAAGAACTGAATAGTTTTCTAGAGTCCCAGAAAAGAGAGTATAAACTTCGAAAAGAGCAGCTTAAAGAGGTACTTATGTCATAAAACTTTTCAATAAATTTTCTGCTTATTAATTATATCCAATGGTGACCAACTCACAGAAGCATTAGGATAAAATTATCTTTTGTTGTTTGTGGTCACTAAATGGATATTAGTTTAAATGATGACTTTAATTATAATCAGTTACCCTTAACTGAGTTATTTAGTTGAGGATCTAAAATGAATCATTTCCTGAAAATATACTTTTTTTATGTTTTTATTTTTATTTATTTATTTATTTATTTATTTATTTTTGAGACAGAGTCTTGCTGTGTCGCCCAGGCTGGAGTGCAATGGTGTGATACCAGCTCACTGCAAGCTCCGCCTCCCGGGTTCACGCCATTCTCCTGCCTCAGCCTCCTGAGTAGCTGGGACTATAAGCGCCTGCCACCATGCCCGGCTAACATTTGATATTTTTTTTTAGTAGAGACGGGGTTTCACCATGTTAGCCAGGATGGTCTTGATCTCCTGACCTCGTGATCCGCCCGCCCCGGCCTCCCAAAGTGCTGGCATTACAGGTGTGAGCCATTGCGTCCAGCCTTATGTTCTTATTTTTTGTATATATTTTTTGAGACAGTCTTACCCTGTTCCACAGGCTGGAGTGCAGTGGGACAATCATAGCTCACTGCAGCTTCGACCTCCCATGCTCAAGCAATCCTGCCTTAGCCTGCCCAGTAGCTGTGAACACAAGCACGCACCACCACTCCTGGCTAATTTTTAAATTTATTTTTTGTAGAGACAGGGTCTTGCCATGTTGCCTAGTCTGGTCTCAAACTCCTGGGCTCAAGCAGTCTGCCCACCTTGGCTTCCCAAAGTGCTGGGATTATAGGCATAAGCCACTGTATCTGATCACATTTTGCTATGTGAAACCTTTTCTTCTAATGTTTTTGGTTTCCCATTGTTTTACTTTAAAAGTAAACAGAATAAGGGGGATATTTGCTTATCAGGTTTTTTTTAGGTAGAATATGCTGATTATTTTTCTTTGTGGCTACAGGGTTTCATATTTCTTTGCCCTTTCCTGTGCTGCCCCCTCCCTCCGCTTTTTTTTTTTCCCCGAAACACAAGTCTCACTCTGTCGTACAGGCTGGAGTGCAGTGGTGTGATCTTGGCTCACTGCAACCTCCCCTCCCCCGAGGTTGAAATGATTCTCCTGCCTTAGCCCCCCGAGTAGCTGGGGTTACAGGTGTGTGCCACCATGCCCAGATACTTTTTATATATTTTTTTAGTAGAGATGGGGTTTCACCATGTTAGCCAGGCTGGTCTCAAACTCCTGACCTCAGGCAGTCTACCCACCTCGGCCTCCCAAAGTGCTGGGATTACAAGCGGGAGCCACCACTCCTGGCTCTTGTGCTGCCTTTTTTTTTTTTTTTTTTTTTTTTTTTTTTTTTTTTTTTTTTTTTTTTGAGACAGAGTCTCACTCTGTTGTCCAGGCTAGGGTGCAGTGGCATAATCTCGGCTCACTGCAACCTTTGCCGCTTTGGGTTCAAGTGATTCTCCTGCCTCAGTCTCCTGAGTAGCTGACATTACAGGCACCTGCCACCACGCCCGGCTGATTTTTGTATTTTTAGTAGAGATGAGGGTTTCACCATCTTGGCCAGGCTGGTCTTTTTTTCCTTTTTTTTTTTTTTTTTTTTGGGGAGGGAGTCTCGCTTTGTCGCCCAGGCTGGAGTGCAGTGGCCGGATCTCAGCTCACTGCAAGCTCCGCCTCCCGGGTTTACGCCATTCTCCTGCCTCAGCCTCCCGAGTAGCTGGGACTACAGGCGCCTGCCACCTCGCCCGGCTAGTTTTTTTTGTATTTTTTAGTAGAGACGGGTTTCACCGTATTAGCCAGGATAGTCTCGATCTCCTGACCTCGTGATCCGCCCGTCTCGGCCTCCCAAAGTGCTGGAATTACAGGCTTGAGCCACCGTGCCCGGCCACCAGGCTGGTCTTAAACTCATGCCATTCTCCTGCCTCAGCCTCCCGAGTAGCTGGGACTACATGTGCCCGCCACCAAGCGTGGCTAATTTTTTGTATTTTTAGTAGAGACAGGGTTTCACGATGTTAGTCAGAATGGTCTCGATCTCTTGACCTCATGATCTGCCCGCCTCGGCCTCCCAAAGTGCTGGGATTACAACTGCGCCTGGCCTGACAACTTCTTAAAGAGGATCATTATTCAAGATAGGCACCAGGAACAGAAAATGATATGTCTTTTAATTTACACTCCTGTCTTACAGGATGATTGAAATTTTTAGTTCATATAATTAATTAGCATACCGTGATACATCAATTGATTTTGATAAAATAAGTATAATCAATTTGATATTAATGATTTGTGTGTGTGTAGGAATTTGCCTTATAATCAGATATGTATGTCTTCTTGTGTACGTATTGGTGGCACAAAGACTTGCTCTATACCCTGCCAAGTGAGTGTCATTGACAAGATTTTTCCAACTCTAAATGGTATAATTTGCAGTATATTCCCATGACTATAATTCAAAAGCCAAACTCTATACTGGAACTTTGAGTTTGAAACAATAGTAAATAGAGTTTCCAACTATAAATAAATCTCCAACAAAATGCAGTTGTTTTGTTTTCCAGTGAAATTTAAAACAATGTGGAAAGTCATTAATTTTGATTTGTTCAGTGGTTATTAATGCTGAAAATTAAATACCATTCATAAAGTAGGTCTCTATTCTCCCATGGTTTTGTTTATTTTCCATTTAGTTTCCAGTTTTCTTATATCGAATCCTTCCATAATTTTGCCAAAAACTTAGCATCAAGGATGTCAAAAACCAAGAAGCGAGATGTTTAACTGTATTTTTGCCCTAGTTCACTTGCGATTTTTACCTAAAAACACTATCTTCTGTTTCTTCTTGGGAAGGTTTTAAAGAAGGATGTGTTTTACTTTATTAACCAATCACTGTGTACTTCGAAGTTAGGAACCATCAGAAATGTAGCTCTGCAGAGACAAAAGGTACACGTTTTCTGGTGTACATCTCTCTCTTTCCTTTCCGATTGAGTGGGTAACTCAAGAAAGATCTAAAGGCTGGGCACAGTGGCTCACGCCTGTAATCCCAATAGTTTGGGAGGCCGAGGTGGGCGGATCACGGGGTCAGGAGATCGAGACCATCCTGGCTAACATGGTGAAATTCCGTCTCTACTAAAAATACAAAAAATTAGCTGGGCATGCTGGCAGATGCCTGTAATCCCAGCTACTCAGGAGGCTAAGGTAGGAGAATCGCTTGAACCTGGGAGGTGGAGGTTGCAGTGAGCTGAGATCGCACCACTGCACTCCAGCCTGGGTGACAGAGCAAGACTCTGTCTCAAAAAAAAAAAAAAAAAGATGTAAATACCACTTGCCTTCTAGAGGTCATTGGTCATTGCCCTGCCTGAGTATTAGAGAAGAAACACACTTAAGAACTTTTATTGATTGATTGATTGATTGATTGATTGAGACGGAGTTTTGCTCTTGTTGCCCAGGCTGGAGTGCAATGGCGCGATCTCGGCTCACTGCACTGCAACCTCTGCCTCCTGGGTTCAAGGGATTTTCCCGCTCAGCTTCCCGAGTAGCTCGGATTGCAAGCCTGCATCACCATGCCTGGCTAATTTTGTATTTTTAGTAGAGATGGGGTTTCTCCATGTTGGTTAGGCTGGTCTTGAACTCCTGACCTCAGGTGATCTGCCCACCTCAGCCTCCCAAAGTGCTGGGATTACAGGCGTGAGCCACCGCACCCAGCCAATAACTTTTATTTAAAATTTACTGATGCAAAATGATAACATTCATTTAGGTAATTTTTATGGGGTTTTTGTTGTGGTGTTGTTTTTGTTTTTTTGAGACGGAGTTTCACTCTGTCACCCGGGCTGGAGTGCAGTGGCGCAATCTCGGCTCACTGCAACCTCTGCTTCCCGGGTTCAAGCAACTCTCCTGCCTCAGCCTCCCAAGTAGCTGAGACTGCAGGCATGTGCCACCATGCCTGGCTAAGTTTTTTGGTTTTTTTTTTTTTTTTTGAGACTGGGTTTCGCTCTTTTTGCCCAGGCTGGAGTGCAGTGGCGCTATCTCAGCTCACTGCAACCTCCACCTCCTGGGCTCGAGTGATTCTCCGCCTCACCCTCCCGAGTAGCTGGCATTACGGGCTTGCGCCACCATGCCTGGCTAATTTTGTATTTTTGGTAGAGGCAGGGTTTCTCCATGTTGGTCAGGCAAGCTCCTCCCAGGTTCATGCCATTCTCCTGCCTCGGCCTCCCGAGTAGCTGGGACTACAGGCGCCCGCCATCACGCCTGGCTAATTTTTTGTATTTTTAGTAGAGATGGGATTTCACCATGTTAGCTAGGATGGTCTCGATCTCCTGATCTCGTGATCCGCCTGCCTAGGCCTCTCAAAGTGCTGGGATTACAGGCGTGAGCCACCACGCCCAGCCTAATTTTGTATTTTAGTAGAGACAGTTTCACCATGTTGGCCAGGCTAGTCTCGGACTCCTGACCTCAGGTGATCCGCTCACCTTGGCCTCCCAGAGAGCTGGGATTACAGGGATGAGCCACCGTGCCTGGCCCTATTTTTATGTATTTTTACCTGAGTTGTTTTTTATGTTGCCAGGAGCTAAATGAAAACCAGAGTACCCCCAAAAAAGAAAAACAGGAGTGGCTTTCAAAGCAGAAGGAGAATATACAGCATTTCCAAGCAGAAGAAGAAGCTAACCTTCTTCGACGTCAAAGACAATACCTAGAGCTGGAATGCCGTCGCTTCAAGAGAAGAATGTTACTTGGTCGTCATAACTTAGAGCAGGACCTTGTCAGGGAGGTAAGTTTGAGTGATGAGAAATTTTAAATCCTTTATCAAAAGCATCTTTCCTGAAAATACTCCAATTCCATTCTAGTCTCAGGGACTTTGCACTTCTACTTGCCTCTGTCTGAATCATTCTTCCTCAGATATTCACATGGAGTGTTTGCTCCCTGTATATCTTTACTCAGATGTCATTTCCTTAAAATCTCTTAACCACCAATTTTTTTTTCCCCCCGAGAAAGAGTCTCTCCATGTCGCCAAGTATGGAGTGCAGTGGCGCCACCTTGGCTCAGTGCAATCTTCACCTCCTAGGTGTGAGCGATTTTCGTGCCTCAACCTCCCAGGGTAGCTAGGATTACAGGTGTGCACCACCAAACCCAGCTAAGTTTTGTATTTTTAGTATAGATGGACTTTCGCCATGTTGGCCAGGCTGTTCTCAAACTCCTGGCCTCATGCAATCTGCCTGTCTCAGCCTCCCAAAGTGCTAGGATTACAAGCATGAGCTACCATGCCTGGACTTAACCACCACATTCTTCTGCTTTATTTAAATATTATTCTTTGCAGCCAGGTATGGTAACTGTAATCCTAACACTTTGGGAGGCCCAGGCAGGCAGATCACTTGATTCTAGGAGTTTGAGACCAGACAGGGCAACCTGACAAATCCCTGTCTCTACAAAAAATATGTTTATTAAAAAAAATTAGCTGGGTATGGTGATGTGCACCTGTAGTCCCAGCTACCTGGGAGGCTGAGGCATGAATATTCCTGAGCCCAGGAGGTTGAGGCTGCAGTGAGCCATGATTATGCCACTGCACTCCAGCCTGAGCTACAGAGCAAGACCCTGTCTCAAACAGACAACTAACTAAATACATATGTTCTTCTTTGCACTTTTCTTTTTCACGTGAATATGTGTATGTTCACAAAACCATGTGTTTCTGCAGGGTAGGGAGGTTGTTCCTGACTCCCTCACTACAATGGAAGTTGTATGAAATCATAGAATTGATGCAGTTTTTTAAATCTCCAGTTTCTGATTCATAGTAGTCATTCAGTAAATCTTAGCCAATCCACAAATGAAAAATGTTGATTTTTATTTTTTATTTTTACTTTTATTTATTTATTTATTTTGAAATAGAGTCTCGCTCTTTCGCCCAGGCTGGAGTGCAGTGGCGATCTCGGCTCACTGCAACCTCTGCCTCCCAGGTTCAAGCAATTCTCCTGCCTCAGCCTCCCAAGTAGCTGGGACTACAGGCATGCATCACCACACCCAGTTGATTTTTGTATTTTTAGTAGAAATGGGGTTTTGCCATGTTGGCCTGGCTGGTCTCCAATTCCCAACCTCAAGTGATCTGCCTGCCTCAGCCTCCCAAAATGCTGGGATTACAGACATGAGCCACCATGGTCAGCCTTGATTTTTACATATGAGGAAATTCATTGGGCAGTTTTTGCCTCTGACCTGAAATGGGTTCCATGAAGTGTGTGTTGCCCTTAAATACATTTTTATCATCATGTGATTATTAATTGGTAAATGTTGTAGAAACTCTTCTGCCAATGAAAACAATTATTCTTGGCTGGGTGTGGTGGCTCATGGCTGTGATCCTAGCACTTTGGGAGGCCGAGGCAGGTGAATCACTTGAGGTCAGGAGTTTGAGACCAGCATGGCCAACATAGTGAAACCCCATCTCTACTTTTAGTAGAGATACAAAAAAATGAGCCAGACGTGGTGGCGGACACCTGTAATCCCAGCTACTTGGGAGGCCGAGGCATGAGAATCAATTGAACCTGGGAGGTGGAGGTTGCAGTGAGCTGAGATCATGCTGCTATACTCCAGTCTGGGCCACAGAGCAAGTCTCCATCTCAAAAAAAGAAAAGAATTATTTTCATTATTAAGATACCTGTGAGTATAGATAAATTTCTGAGAGTGGGTTGAAATAATATATTTCATGCTTGTAATATATTATGCTTGTAATATAGCATAATTGTGCGAGTTTACTAATAAATTCAAATTAAAGCAGTTGCATCCATTACGTAAGAAAAATGTAGAAGATTGATACATTCAATCCTAGTAATGGCGTGTGTTAACAGACACTATTAGTAAGACTATAAATTGATATTGCCCCTTTGGAGCATGATTTAACAGTAGCTTTTAAAATTTAATACGCGGCCGGGCGCAGTGGCTCAAGCCTGTAATCCCAGCACTTTGGGAGGCCGAGACGGGCGGATCATGAGGTCAGGAGATCGAGACCATCCTGGCTAACACGGTGAAACCCCGTCTCTACTAAAAAATACAAAAAACTAGCCGGGCGAGGTGGCAGGCGCCTGTAGTCCCAGCTACTCGGGAGGCTGAGGCAGGAGAATGGCGTAAACCCGGGAGGCGGAGCTTGCAGTGAGCTGAGATCCGGCCACTGCACTCCAGCCCGGACAACAGAGCGAGACTCCGTCTCAAAAAAAAAAAAAAAAATTTAATACGCACGTAGCATATATCCATCAAATCCACTTCTAGAACTCTGTCCTACAGAAATAACAACATGATTCTATGATACAGTATAAATAGATACTTATTGAAACTTTATTTATAAAAGTGAAACATGGGCTGGAGCAGTGGCTCTCACCTATAATACTTGAGGTCAAGAGTTCAAGGACAGCCTGGTCAACGTGGTAAAACTGTCTCTACTAAAAATATTTTTAAAATGAGCTGGGTGTGGTGGTGCACGCCTGTAATCCCAGCTACTCAGGAGGCTGAGGCACGAGAATTGCTTGAACCTGGGAGGCAGAGGTTACAGTGAGCTGAAATTGCACCACTGCACTCCAGCCTGGGCAACAGAGTGAGACTCTGATTAAAAAACAAAACAAAACAGTGAAACATAGAAGCAGCTTAAATGTCCAAACACACAGAGGAATGATTGAAAGAATTATGGCATCACAAAGCACTAGGTTACAATGAAACTTTTAAAATTTCTATGTACTGGCTGGGTGCAGTGGCTCACACCTGTAATTCCAACACTTTGGGAGGCTGAGGTGGGAGGATCACTTGAGACCAGGAGTTTGAGACTACCCTGGGCAACATAGCAAGACCCTGTCTCTACAATGTTTTTTTTTCCTGAGACTCCGTCACCCAGGCTGGAGTGCAGTGGCATGATCTCGGCTCACTGCAACCTTTGCCTCCTGGGTTCAAGCCATTCTCCTGCCTCAGACTCCCAGGTACCTGGGACTACAGACATGCACCACCATGCCCGGTTATTTTTTATTTTTTATTTTTTTTAATTGAGACAGAGTCTTGTTCTGTCACCCAGGCTGGAGTGCAGTGGCGCGAGCGCGATCTCGGCTCACTGCAAGCTCCGCCTCCCGGGTTCATGCCATTCTCCTGCCTGAGCCTCCCAAGTAGCTGGGACTACAGGTGTCCGCCACCATGCCCGGCTAATTTTTTGTATTTTTAGTAGAGACGGTTTTCACCGTGTTAGCCAGGATGATGTCAATCTCCTGACCTTGTGATCCACCTGCCTCAGCCTCCCAAAGTGCTGGGATTACAGGCGTGAGCCACTACGCCTGGCTGTGTCCATGTTCTTAATCACCACACTCACCAGAGTAGACTGCATGTAAAATAATTGAATAGAATACTCTGAAGAAACTGAAAGGATAACTTAGGAGCCCAATTCAAATATAAAATTAGGAAGTAAACAAAAGAAAAATGTTAAACCTCTTGATATAGATGTAATAATGTCTTAAGCTAATGGCAATAAAATAATATGAATAAATAGTAAATTAATATGATAAGGAAATTTGTGCTACTAATTGCCCATTTAAAGAGGTAAAAGTCACAACCCTAATATTTACTATGCAATTATAATTGAATAACAGGGTTAATTACATCTGTTTACTGGTTATTCTGGTTTTTAGGATTTTTTTCTGGCATTATACAGCAGTAAATTATACCTTTGTCTTTTGTGTTATGGATTAGGAGTTAAACAAAAGACAGACGCAGAAGGACTTAGAACATGCCATGCTACTCCGACAGCATGAATCCATGCAAGAACTGGAGTTCCGCCACCTCAACACAATTCAGAAGATGCGCTGTGAGTTGATCAGATTGCAGCATCAAACTGAGCTCACTAACCAGCTGGAATATAATAAGCGAAGAGAACGAGAACTAAGACGAAAGCATGTCATGGAAGTTCGACAACAGCCTAAGAGTTTGAAGGTATGGTTAGCCTAAGCTTTTTGACAACAGGGAAGAGAATGAAAAGGTATCCATGTAAGCAGGAAAAGTCTTAAGACGAATGTCTAGTCATAAAGAAATTGACTAAGCTTCTTTTCATTTTTAGCATCTTTGGTTGATTTTAATGTTGAATGCCTGTTGCTACAGTCTTTTGCTTATGTATTTCTCATCAAAGTACAAAAAAGTGGCCAAAACTTTTAACCATGGGAAGTGCCAGTAGATAAGAATCAAGATTCTTGTTTTAAACTTACCCAAGGGCAGAGCACGGTGGCTCACGCCTGTAATCCCAGCACTTCAGGAGGCCAAGGCAGGTGGATCACCTGAGGTCAGGAGTTCAAGAACAGCCTGGACAACATGGCGAAACCCTGTCTCTACTAAAAATACAAAAATTAGTTGGGTGTGGTGGCACATGCCTATAGTCCCAGCTACTTGGGGGGCTGAGGCAGGAGAATCCTTTGAACCCAGGAGGCAGAGGTTGCAATGAGCCGAGAACACACCACAGCACTCCACCCTAGGTGACAGAGGAAGACCCTGTCTCAAAGAAAAATTTACCCAAATGTCCAAGGTCAATATTATATTCTACATGTCAACAAGCTAACCATTTGGCTTATCTCTGTTGTTCCAAGTAAAATTTTAGAACCATAATTTGCTGTAAATATGACTTGTACAAAATTTAAAGACATGAAAGTGCATTATAAAATAAAAAGTTTTAAGCTGCATAGCCACTAGTTAGAAAAATAATAACAAGAAAAAAGTTTTCTTCTTTATGCTTGTTCCTCCAGCCACCTGATCCATCTCTCTCAAGGACAAAGTCAACTACAGTTACCAATTCTGAAATTTTTGTTTGTTTTTGAGACAGAGTCTTACTCTGTCACCCAGGCTGGAGTGCAGTGGGGCGATCTCGGCTCACTGCAAGCTCCACCTCCCGGGTTCACTGCATTGTCCTGCCTCAGCCTCCGTGTAGCTGGGACTGCAGGCACCCACCACCATGCCCAGCTAATTTTTTGTATTTTTAGTAGAGACGGGGTTTCACCATGTTAGCCAGGATGGTCTCAATCTCCTGACCTTGTGATCCACCTGCCTCAGCCTCCAAAGTGCTGGGATTACAGGCGTGAGCCACCACGCCCGGCCCACGTGAATCTTAATATACAAAACCACCCACTATATAGTCTGTCATCGATGATAAGCACCTTAGTTGCCCTGTACATATCTGTACATTTTAAACTTTTGTTTATATTCAGTAAGGTCCAGTTTCCACAGTATTTCCTATTTAAAGCTTCCCCTGTACTCCTACCCAGCCATTTTTATAAGCTATTTGATATTTAAACTATAAAATGGTTCTTGGTTTTACTCTGAGTAACTGTGCTGGAGTACAGTGAAATTCATTCACAGAGGTAGTCTGTGTGAAAATCTAGAAACTACAACACACTCAATGGTATTCCCAATGCCCACCCAACTCCATTCAAACAAGCTGTCCTGAACAAAATATAGAAACGATGTTAAGATGCTTTATTGTTTTCATGTGAATGTGAGTAAAATTTCACCTTGCTATGTCTTCAAAATAGGTAAGTTTTATTTACAGAGTGGTTATGTTGACTACTAACATAACCTTCCTTAGTTAATGCTTAGAAAAACTGGAATTGTAATGATATTTTAGATTTATTTTGTTTTTACAGTAAGGAGATACATAATCATTTAGCTACAGAAAGACAATCTCCCATGAAAAGATTTTTAAACTAACGTGTCAGCAAAGTCAATTGTGATTTTAAAGCCAACAGCACCGAGGAATAAACCAAACTGAAAGTCGTACTGTAAATCTGAAATGACTGGCTGCATTTCCCTGGGGCTTGGGTAATGGATAGTTGTTGGACATTTAACCATTTCTTTCTATTTCCTGTCATTAGAACTTTTCCGTTTTAAAGCTTATAAACAGTAATCTGATTCTCTCAGATAGTATATTAAAAGTGAGGAGAAAATAAAGCTTCATTAATCATAGTCAGACTTTAAATAAAATGCCTTTCTGATTACAAGTGAGCTCAAGGTTTCCTGTTAGGGAAGAAAAATCACCATTTTCCTCATATTTATGTGTATCTATTTACTTAGTCAACTGGAGCATTTTAACCCCAAATCATCACATTTCTATTTACTTAAGTAATCGTTGCCTTTTCCAGTTTTCTCCTTAAGTAGTGGAGGCAGAATTTAGAATATAGCATCAACTGTGTTTGATGGAGGAGAGGAGATTGCAGTTGGAACATTTTATTTATGTTGATTAGGCTCTGTGGGGGTGGGGTGCTGTTTCTGTGGAAAGGGTCGGGTGAAAATCTGCTGCCTACTCTGCTGTTTCTTCAGCTTTCATCCAGATGATGCTTTGTCAGCACTAAATGAGTAGAAATAACTGAAACTTGCATTCATCTCGCTTTCATTTGAGTCACACATTGAGGGATATAGTTTATTCTTAGTATAAGCATTAATTTTACTCTTGTTAAAGAAAAATTTTTCAAGGAGTTATTTTTTCTCGTTAGGCAGGGATGTGGAATGATTACAGTATTCCTGGCACAATGTTTTTTTGTTTTTGTTTTTGTTTTTTTGGTTTTTTTTTGAGATGGAGTTTCGCTCTTGTCGCCTAGGCTGGAGTGTAGTGGCGTGATCTTGGCTCACTGCAACCTCCACCTCCCGGGATGAAGTGATTCTCATGCTTCAGCCTCCCAAGTAGCTGGGATTACAGGGGCCTGCCACCACGCCCTCGTGTTTTTAGTAGAGATGGGTTTCACCACCTTGGCCCTGCTGGTCTCAAACTTCTGACCTCAGGTGATCTACCCGCCTCAGCTTTCCAAACTGCTAGGATTACAGGTGTGAGCCACCACGCCCAGCCCAGCACAATGCTTTAAAAATGAAAAGTTTTGGCTGGGCGCAGTCACTCACACCTGTAATCCCAGCACTTTGGAAAGCTGAGGCAGGGGATCACCAGGTCAACAGACCATCCTGGCCAACATGGTGAAACCTCGTCTGTACTAAAAATACAAAAATTAGCCGGGCATGGTAGCGCGTGCCTGTAGTCCCAGCTACTTGAGAGGTTGAGGCAGGAGATTCTCTTGAACCCGGTAGGTGGAGGGTCAGTGAGCCAAGATCGTGCCACTGCACTCTAGCCTGGCGACAGAGCGAGACTCCATCTCAAAAAATAAAAATAATGTCCAGGTGCGGTGACTCATGCCTGTAATCCCAGTACTTTGGGAGGCTGAGGTCGGGAGTTTGAGACCAGTCTGACCAACATGGAAAAACCCTATCTCTACTAAAAATACAAAAGTAGCTGGGCGTGGTGGCGCATGCTTGCTGTCACAGCTACTCGGGAGGCTGAGGCAGGAGAATCGCTTGAACCCGGAAGGTGGAGGATGGTGGAGGTTATGGTGAGCCGAGATTCCGCCATTGCACTCCAGCCTGGGCAACGAGGGCAAAACTCCATCTCAACAAATAAATAAATAAATAAATAAATAAATAAATAAATAAAACCTTTTAAAAGAATGGATGCTATTTTACTGAGGCAGAAGATACTATCTAAATTTCATTGTTCCATTTCTGTCTAGAAGCACTTGAAACAACTTTGTTAACCATGAATGGTTGTTTTTGTTTGTTTTCGCTCTGTCACCCAGGCTGGAGGGCAGTGGCAGTCTTGGCTCACTGCAACCTCTGCCTGCCAACTTCAAGCGATTCTCCTGCCTCAGCCTCCCGAGTAGCTGTGATTACAGGCATGCGCCACCACACCCGGCTGATTTTTGTATATTTAGTAGAGAAGGGATTTCGCCATGTTGACCAGGCTGGTCTTGAATGCCTGACCTCAAGTGATCCACCCGCCTCAGCCTCCCAGACTCTTGGGATTACAGGCGTGATCCACCACACCCGGCCTAAGAATGATATTTTAAAATGGTGCTACTCAGCCTGAGCAACATAGTGAGACCCTGTCTCTAGAAAAAATTACCAGCCTGGGGGAGCATAGGGAGATCTCATCTCTAAAAATAAAGCCAGGCACAGTGGCTCACGCCTGTAATCCCAGCACTTTGGGAGGCTGAGGCGGGCAGATCACGAGGTCAGGAGATCAAGACCATCTGGCTAACTGGGCAAAACCCCATCTCTACTAAAAAAAAATTTAGCTGGGCATGGTGGTGTGCGCCTGTAGTCCCAGCTACGCAGGAGGCTGAGGCAGGAAAATCACTTGAACCAGGTAGTCAGAGGTTGCAGTGAGCTGAGGTCATGCCACTGCACTCCATCCTGGTGACAGAGCAAGACTCTGTGTCAGGAAAAAAAAAAAAAAGAGAGCATGATGACATGCCTGTGGTGGTCCCAGCTACTCAGAAGGCCGAGAGGCAAGAGGATCACTTAAACCCCAGGAGGCTGAGGCTATGGTGAGCCATGATCATGCCATGCACTCCAACGTGGGCGACAGAGTGAGACCCTGTCTCAAAAAAAGAAAAGAAAAAGATTAAAAAGCCAAACGTGGTGATGGCTCACACCTGTAATCCCAGCTACTTGGGAGGCTGAGGTAGGAGCATTGCTTGAACCTGGGACGTCAGGGATGCAGTGAGCCATGATCATGCCACTGTACTCCAGAGCCTAGAGGACAGAGTTGAGACTCTGTCTCAAAAATAAAAGCAGGCTGGGCGCGGTGGCTCAAGCCTATAATCCCAGCACTTTGGGAGGCCGAAACGGGTGGATCACGAGGTCAGGAGATCGAGACCATCCTGGCTAACACGGTGAAACCCTGTCTCTACTAAAAAAATACAAAAAAATAGCCGGGCGAGGTGGTGGGCGCCTGTAGTCCCAGCTACTCGGGAGGCTGAGGCAGGAGAATGGCGTGAACCCGGGAGGCGGAGCTTGCAGTGAGCTGAGATCCGGCCACTGCACTCCAGCCTGGGCAACAGAGCAAGACTCCGTCTCAAAAAAGATAAATAAATAAAAAAAATAAAAGCAGTGCTACTAAGTGCCTCTATTAAAACTCTTAGCTAAACTAAGAGTTTCTCTTACTAGCTAGACGTTTCTTGACCCCTCACAAAATAAAGACATATTACTAGGATCTAGTGCCTCAGATGGTGAAAAATACAGAAAGGTATATTTAATGTTGTAGTATTGAGGGGAGTACTTCTTAGATATGTGTGTAAATTTGGTCACATATCCATTTGTTTCATGATGAATAGCCAATCAATACCTGGCGGTATTTATATTAAGGTAAAAAAATAATTTCAACTATAGGTTCTGCCTCAGTGCAGTAAATCAATGTGTTGTCACTTGTAGGATCAACTGGTACACCTTGCAGAAACAGACCTCATCTTATTAAAACTTCTTAAAACCTGAGTTCATAGAATACCCAACCTGCTGATTAACCAAACACTAAAGCCAAAGATCTTCTGTCTCTAAACTTAAATATTTTCATCTTAGAAATGTTTATATACTGTAGTTCATGTCTGTTACCCCAAGAAGAGGGTTGTCTCCTCCGTTAGCACATGAGTTTTGTTTAACCTTTGAAAGATTAGTTTTGTTATGGTTTTGTGTGTGTGTGTGTTTGAAACAGAGTCTCTCTCTGTTGCCCAGGCTGGAGTGCAGTGGTGCAATCTTAGCTCTCTGTAGCCTCCATCTCCCGGGTTCAAGCAATTCTCATACCTCAGCCTCTTGAATAGTTGGGATTACGGGCATGTGCCACCACGCCGAACTAATTTTTGTATTTTTAGTAGAGACAGGGTTTCACCATGTTGGCCAGGCTGGTCTCAAACTCCTGACCTCAAATGATCTGGCCACCTCAGCCTCCCAAAGTGCTGGGGTTACAAGCGTGAGCCACCACGCCTGGCCAAGATTAGTTGACTGACGTTTAAGTTTTTGCTTGTGTTAAAGAGTAAACCATTGCTAAGTATATCTCTACCTAGTTTATTCTCTTAAGGAAAAGACCATTGTAATAACAGTATTAATAATTCCGAATAGAGATTTCCAAGTTAGCCTCACATTTGGTACATAAACTGTATAGTTGGAGTTGAGAGTGTCATTAAAAGAAATTGGGGGCAAGGCACAGTGGCTCATGCCTGTAATCTCAGCACTTTGGGAGGCCAAGTTGGGCAGATTGCCTGAGGTCAGGAGTTCAAGACAAGCCTGGCTGACATAGTGAAACCTGGTCTCTACTAAAAATAGAAAAATTGGCCGGGCGTGGTGGCACAAGCCTGTAATCCCCGCTGCTCGGGAGGCTGAGGCAGGAAAATCGATTGAACCCAGGAAATGGAGTCTGCAGTGAGCTGAGATTGCACCACTGCACTACAGCCTGAGCAACAGAATGAGACACCGTCTAAAAAAAAAAAAAAAAAGAACAGAGAAGAACAAAGTGTTTCTAAAACAAACAGAATAAATGTGCTTTATTTTCTGTCTCTAGATCTGATAAGATATTGTCTCACCAATAAAGTGCTTTTATATCTTTTTTTTTCTTTCTTTCTTTTTTTTTTTTAGAAACCAGTGTCTCACTCTTGTTCAGCCTAGAGTCCAATGATGCAGTCACGGTTCACTGCAGCCTTGAACTCCTGGGCTCAAGTGATCCTTCTGCCTCAGCCTCCCTAGTAGCTAGGACTACAGGTGCGCATCACCGTGCCTGGCTAATTTTCAATATTGCTTTGTAGAAATGGGGTCTCACTGTGTTGCTCAGGCTAGTCTGAGAACTCCTGGCCTACAAACAATCCTGCCATGGCCTCCCAAAAGTACTGAGATTACAGGCGTGAGCCACCATAATTGTATTATGCTTAATTCATGAGAAAAAAATTTAATTTTCTAAGCCACACACAGTGGCTCATGCCTATAATTACTGTACTTTTAGAGGCTGAGGTGGGAGGATCGCTTGAGGCCAGGAGTTTGGAACCAGCCTGTGCAACGTAGGGAAACTTCATTGCTACCAAAAAAAAAAAATTAGCCAGGAGCTGGGTGTGGTGGCTCATGCCAGTAATCCCAGCACTTTAGGAGGCCGAGGCAGGTGGATTGCTTGAGCCCAGGAATTTGAGACCAGCCTAGGCAACATGGTGAAACCCTGTCTCTACAAAAAATACAAAAATTGGCCAAGTGTGGTGGTTCACGCCTGTAATTCCAGCATTTAGGAAGCCAAGGCAGGCAGATCACTTGAAGTCAAGAGTTCGAGACCAGCCAGGCCAACATGGTGAAACCCTGTCTCTACTAAAAATACAAAAATTAGCTGGGCGTGGCGGCACATGCCTGTAATCCCAGCTACTCGGGAGGCTGAGACAGGAGAATTGCTTGAACTCGGGAGGCAGTGGTTGCAGTGAGCCAAGATTGCGCCATTTGACTCCAGCCTGGGCGACAGAGCAAGACTCAAAAAAAAAAGCCGAATGTGGGTGGGGCACTCACCTGTGGTCCTGGCTACTCAGGAGGCTGAGATGGAAGGATTGCTCAAGCATAGCAGGTTGAGGCTACAGTGAGCCGTGATTGTACCACCGCATTCCAGCCTGGGTGACAGAGTGAGACTCCATCTCCAAAAAAAAAAAGAAAAAATGTAATTTTCTGTCATGAATATGCATAATAATCAAAGCTAATTTTAATATCTACTCAGGTCACTAACTTTATTAGTGAAACAACAGATACTGTTACAAGTCCTATCATAAATGGTGTTCTTTATGCCCTAATGTTTTAAATGAAGTTTTTTGTTGTAAAACTGCATAAATTTCAGTCAGCAGTTTGGCCAAATAGCCAAGTGCAAAAAGTATCTGCAACTTTATGATCTGACCTGTTTGGTTTTCCTCTCATTTTTTCCTAATAGTCTTTATTTTCATGTATGTAAGCATACCATATACCAAATACCTTGTGTTACAACTTACATAAATCTTTTTTTTTTTTCCCCCAGTCTAAAGAACTCCAAATAAAAAAGCAGTTTCAGGATACCTGCAAAATCCAAACCAGACAGTACAAAGCATTAAGAAATCACCTGCTGGAGACTACACCAAAGAGTGAGCACAAAGCTGTTCTGAAACGGCTCAAGGAGGAACAGACCCGGAAATTAGCTATCTTGGCTGAGCAATATGATCACAGCATTAACGAAATGCTCTCCACACAAGCCGTGAGTTTGCTTTTTTTGGGCAAAACAAATTTAGTGCCCCTTTTCTTCCACTACTTGAATGAAGTCACAGCAATTAAAGTACTAGTTGAAAATGATAGCTCTCCTGCAGCTTGGGAAATGTGGTGATGGTTCATTTTCTTCCTATTCTCAACATTGCTTGAAAATGTCATGATGCATGAGGTATGTCATGATGCATCAATTTTCTTTCTTTTTTTTTTTTTTTTTTTTGTTGAGACAGAGTCTTGCTTTGTCGCCCAGACTGGAGTGCAGTGGCCGGATCTCAGCTCACTGCAAGCTCCGCCTCCCGGGTTCACGCCATCCTCCTGCCTCAGCCTCCCGAGTAGCTGGGACTACATACGCCCGCCACCTCGCCCGGCTAGGTTTTTGTATTTTTCAGTAGAGACGGGGTTTCACCGTGTTAGCCAGGATGGTCTCGATCTCCTGACCTTGTGATCCGCCCGTCTCGGCCTCCCAAAGTGCTGGGATTACAGGCTTGAGCCACCGCGCCCGGCTGATGCATCAATTTTCATTGATACATTTAGACATGAGGTTCTAAATAGGCTCCCTGCCAGCACAGATCCCAACACCTTATTGAGATTGGCATAGCAGCTTTGGGAAGCAGTGAGCAAAAGGTATTATTATAATGGGAATAAAAATGGTTGTGTTTGAGTACAAATACAAAATTTTTTTTTTTTTTTTTGAGATGGAATTTCACCCTGTCGCCCAGGCTGGATTGCAGTGGTGCGATCTCAGCTCACTGCAACCTCTGCCTCCCGGGTTCAAGCGATTCTCCTTCCTTGGCCTCCCGAGTAGCTGGGATTATAGGCGCAAAATATTTTCCATATAAGAGCTTTGTAAACTTTTTTTTAAAGGGCCAGATAAGGCGGGGCCCAGCGGTTCACGCCTGTAATCCCAGCACTTCAGGAGGCCTAGGCAGATGAATCACCTGAGGTCAAAAATTTGAGAGCAGCCTGCCCAACATGGTGAAACCCCGTCTCTACTAAAAATACAAAAATTAGCCAGGCGCGGTAGTGGGCGCCCATAATCCCAGCGACTCAGGAGGCTGAGGCGGGAGAATCACCTGAACCCGGGGGGCAGAGGTTGCAGTGAGCCAAGATTGCGCCGTTGCACTCGGACTGGGCAATTAAATGAGACTCTGTCTAAAAAAAAAAAAGGGGGTGGGGCCAGATAAGACTTTTTAGACAGGAGGCAAAACTAAGGCTATTATGTGGGTACTTACATGACCGCTTAAGATGTAACCCTTTCAAAATGAAACATCATTCTTAGCTCATGGGCTGTAAAAGACAAAAAAACAGGCACCTGCCCATACTTTGCTTATAGGCTATGGTTTGCTGGTCTTTGTTCTATAGTTATTTCCACTACAGAGGAAGAGATTCAGAGATCTAAAGAGATTCTAGGTTTTTCTTAAGAAAAATGTGGTTATTCAGGCATCCTCCAAATAGCTTATGATAGCTTTATCTTCATAATACTATTGTTAGTTATTCTGCCTTTCTTTTTCAGAGATGTTTACTCCAAGATAAAAGACAGAATCCATAGGTCATGCATTGATAGCTAACAGTAGGATATATCTGTTTCGTTTTTTTTCCTCTCTCTCTCAGCTGCGTTTGGATGAAGCACAGGAAGCAGAATGCCAGGTTTTGAAGATGCAGCTGCAGCAGGAACTGGAGCTGCTGAATGCATATCAGAGCAAAATCAAGATGCAAGCTGAGGCACAACATGATCGAGAGCTTCGGGAGCTTGAACAGAGGGTCTCCCTCCGGAGGGCACTCTTAGAACAAAAGGTATAAGTAATAGAAGGGAAAATCATTGTTTTCAAATTAGCTTTTGTCAAAAGCGTTTTATAAATATATTTTCATGTTGGCAGGGGTCACATTAGATTTCTTTCACAAAACCACATTTCCTGAATTCTGGTTATGGCAGCAGTTTTTTCTTTAAAATTACTGATTCACTGATGAACCTTATCATTAATGAGCTCCAGAAATCAAGGGAATATAATTAAGTAGTAATTGCTAGAGAAAAGATATGGGTGTGTGAAGACAGTCAGTTGAATTTGAGAGTAGCAGCTCTGAATCCATGTTCCTCACTTCTGTGTTCCTAGCTTGCTCTACCTAAGGAGGTTGGAGAAAGACTTAACTAGTGAAGAAAGAGAGCTGCATTAATTGCCTGAGAGAGCCAGGGACAAAGGATCAGGAATATATACTTTACTCATATGTCCTTGGCCTGGAGCTATACAGATTGGTAGAGGATTACTGAGGGATAGAAGGTAAAATCAGTTCCACACAGGTGAAAAGTCAGGCTGAAAAAATGTTGTTTCTAGATGCACATCTTTACTTTTTCTGAATTATTCTTGTCAGATATATTAGAAAATAGAACTAGAATCCCCAAATTTCCATCCTTTGGGATACTAAGGTATGTGTGTGTGTATTAGGGAAAAGGGTGATGGACAAAAAGGTTTTGAAAGGTAAAGAGAAGAAAGGCATTTGTTGCAAGAAGTGGAGATTAGGCTGGGCTTTGGCCTCCCAGCACTTTGGAAGCCAAGGCGGGAAGATGGTCTGAGCCTAGGAGTTCGAGACCAGCCTGGGCAACACAGGGAGACCCTATCTCTACAAAAAATTTTAAAAAGTAGCTGAGGGCCGGGCGCGGTGGCTCAAGCCTGTAATCCCAGCACTTTGGGAGGCCGAGACGGGCGGATCACAAGGTCAGGAGATCGAGACCATCCTGGCTAACACGGTGAAACCCCGTCTCTACTAAAAAATACAAAAAACTAGCCGGGCGCGGTAGCGGGCGTCTGTAGTCCCAGCCACTCGGGAGGCTGAGGCAGGAGAATGGCGTGAACCCGGGAGGCGGAGTTTGCAGTGAGCTGAGATCCGGCCACTGCACTCCAGTCTGGGCGACAAAGCGAGACTCTGTCTCAACAAAAAAAAAAAAAGTAGCTGAGTGCGGTGGCACGCCCCTGTGGTCCCAGCTACTTGGAAGGCTGAGGCGGGAAGATGGATTGAGCCTAAAAGGTTGAGGCTGCAGTAAGCTATGGCTGCACCACTGCACTCTAACCTGGGCAACAGGGCAAGATCCTGTCTCAAAATAAATGAATAAATAAAACAGTGGTCGATTATCAATTGTATCCAGGATTCAGAGATACATTCCAGAACTCTTGAGTCTTAAATTCCCAACAACTGATGTAGTCTTAGGTCCCTCGGTCATTGCATTTAATACTTACCTAATGATCTTCCTAAAGTTGTCATTGTTTCTGGACCATAGGCCTGTAGATTTTTCCTCTATTTCCTATAGTTCTTGTGCTAAAAATAGAATGCCTTATTAAAGTAAAAAAATATATTTTAAACCAGGTGTTGTGGCTCATGCCTATAATCCCAGCACTTGGGAGGCGGAGGCAAGCAGATCGCTTGAGCTCAGGAATTCAAGACCAGCCTGGGCAACATGGCAAAACCCTGCCTCTACAAAAAATACAAAAATTGGCCAAGTGTGGTGGCACACTCCTATAGTCCCAGCTACTAGGGAGATTTAGGTGAGAGGATCGCTTGAGTCCGGGAGTTAGAGGCTGCAGTGAGCTGAGATCATGCCACTGCACTCCAGCCTGGGTTACAAAGCGATACCCTGTCTCAAAAAAAAAAAAAAAAAAAAATCTTAAAAAATATCACCTCAATAAGATATAAGATATTACTATTTCTCTAGCACAGCTGTCTTTATTACTGGCTTCTTTGAGAGGTATTTGCATCTAAATATTAACTCAATTTTATTTCTTATTCAAGATGAGAAAGCTAAGGCCAGGCACAGTGGCTCATGCCTGTAATCTCAGCACTTTGGGAGGCTGAGGGGGGCAGATCGCCTGTGGTCAGGAGTTCAAGACCAGCCTGGCCAACATAGTGAAACACCATACCATCTCTACTGAAAATACAAAAATTAGCCGGGTGTGGTGGCAGGCGCCTGTAATCCCATCTACTCGGGAGGCTGAGGCAGGAGAATCCCTTGAATCTGGGAGGCAGAGGTTGCAGTGAGCTGAGATGGCGCCACTGCACTCCAGCCTGGGTGACAGAGCGAGACTCCGTCTCAAAAAATAAGATGAGAGGCCAGGCACAGTGGCTCACGCCTGTAATCCCAGCACTTTGAGAGGCCAAGGCGGGCGGATCACGAGGTCAGGAGATCAAAACCATCCTGGCTAACATGGTGAAACCCTGTGTCTACTAAAAATACAAAAAAATTAGCCAAGCGTGGTGGTGGGCACCTATAGTCCCAGCTGCTTGGGAGGCTGAGGCAGGAGAATGGCGTGAACCGGGGAGGCGCAGCTTGTAGTGAGCCGAGATAGCACCACTGCACTCCAGCCTGGGCGACAGAGTGAGACTGTGTCTCAAAAAAAGTAAATAAAAATTAGATGAGAAAGATAGAAACATAAATTTTGAAAAATATAGTTTGTTCCATGTGCAAATTTCCTAAATCTGTCTCATTCCAACTTTTTTTTTGGAGACGGAGTCTCGCTCTGTCACCCAGACTGGCGTGCATTGGCATAATCTCCGCTCACTGCAAGCTCCAACCAGGCTTGAGTGCAGTAGCCCGATCTCCGCTCACTGCAAGCTCCGCCTCCCGAGTTTATGCCATTCTCCTGCCTCAGCCTCCCGAGTACCTGGGACTACAGGCGCTCACCACCACACCCAGCTGCTTTTTTTGTATTTTCAGTAGAGACGGGTTTTCACCGTGTTAGTCAGGATGGTTTCGATCTCCTGACCTCGTGACCCACCTGTCTCGACCTTCCAAAGTGCTAGGATTACAGGCGTGAGCCACAGCGCCCGGCGGTCTCATTCAAACTTTTATATTTAAAATTTAAAGTTTTCTTTTAGGCTTCAGTATTATCACTAAATGAAAAACTCCCTATGGTATTTCAAGAATGGTGTTACAAGAGAAATATCGACACTATTAAAGTGTGATTGTAATTTTAGCTCCACCTGGTGGTTAACAGTTAAACAGCATTAATTAGCATCTTAGTCTTATTTAATATCCTAACCAAAAACTGCATGTTAATACAAAGCCATTACAATGCAGGCATAAAATCAGTACTCATTGACTCATTGGTGAAGGTACAGTAACACTTTTATACAGTGCTAATACATCTTGGAAAGCAATTTGGAGTTGCGTGTATGTATACTTGTTTGGTTTTTTTGTTTGTTTGTTTCAGCAGTCTCTCTCTATTGCCCAGGCTGGAGTCCAGTGGTACAATCTCAGCTCACTGCATTCTCCATTTCCCAGGCTCAAGCAGTCCTCCCACCTCAGCCTCACAACTACAGGCATGCACCACCATGACCACTGATTTTTTTTTTTTTTTTGGAGGGGGCAAGGGTAGAAATGGGGTTTCTCCATGTTGCCCAGGCTGGTCTCGAACTCCTAGGCTCAAGCAATCTGCCCACCTCGGCCTCCCAAAGTGCTAGGATTGCAGGCCTGAGCCACTGCGCCTGGCCTGGAGTTGTATATTTAGCCTTGTAAATGTTAAGTGTTTAAAACTTTGAGGAAAAGAAATCCAAATTACAGAAAGGAAAAGAAATCCAAATTACAGAAAAAAACACTGCATAAGTGTTAATTATAACAACTTTATAGTAGTTTAAAACAACCTATTTAAAATAGAGAAATGGCTGGGCGCTGTGGCTCATGCCTGTAATCCCTGCACTTGGGGAGGCTGAGGCAGGTGGATCACGAGGTCAGAAGTTCAAAACCAGCCTGGCCAAAATGGTGAAACCCCATCTCTACTAAAAATACAAAAATTAGCTGGTCATGGCCCAGCTACTCAGGAGGCTGAGGCAGGGGAATCGCTTGAACCTGGGAGGCAGAGGTTTCAGTAAGCTGAGATCACGCCACTGCATTCCAGCCTGGCAACAGAGCAAGACTCCGTCTGAAAAAAAAAAAGTAAATATGGCCAAGCCAACAATAAAATTTTACTCAGTCATTTAAATGATGTCTGCATAAACAGTACTAATAAGGAAAAATGTTTGTGATGTGTTTAACAAAATTTTAAGAGACAAATCCTACTTGAAGTAATGTTAGTAGTGGCTATGTTAATGTGATAGGTTGATTTTTTTCTGTTTCTTTTTTAAATATGGTTTTATTCATTTCATAATGGAAAAATGCATACAATTAGTATTTAAAAGAGTAAAAGAACAAAGGATGGTACATCTATAGTGCTTCAAGATGTTACTTGGTTTTTATGGCTAATATTTTGCCTTTCAAGCGAAGTATGTGACTACAAGGCAGGCTGGGGTCAATTAGCAATCACTAAGACCCTGTACCCTCTCTACAAAAACTTTGTAAAATCCTAGAAGCTGTAATTTGTGCACTTTATGCTTGCCGGTTGTACATACAGATGAGGAGATCTCTGAAAATAAATAGAAATGGAACTGGAGTGAATGTTAGTTGATTCTAGGTGAAAAATCATTCTGTTTGAAGATTGTTGTAAGTCTCCAAGTGAACCAAAAATTGTTCATTTAGGTTGAGACACAAACAAAATGAGCCTCACATGTACATGAAGTCTTGTTTCAATATTTGTCATCCTTCATTTACATTAAATTTTTAGATAACAACACAACTATAAATGTTAAATTATATGTGAAATATATATATATGAAAAGTAGTAGTATTTCCAGAGTATAAATGACCTTGTTTTATCATCTCATTTACTTTTCTCTCAAGATTTCTCTTAGTATTAACATCATGGTTAGTAATGTTTTTAAGTAAGAATTAAAATTTGGGGGTAGGTGCAGTGGCTTATGCTGTAATCCTAGCACTTTGGAAGGCCGAGGGGAGCGGATCACTTGGTGCTCAGGAGTTTGAGACCAGCCTTGGCAACATGGCGAAACCCCACCTCTACAGAAAAAAAAAAATACAAAAATTAGTTGGGTATAGTGGTGTGCACCTGTCAGCTCCTCTGGAGGCTGGGGTGTGGAGGATTGCTTGAACCTTTGAGGTGGAGGTTGCAGTGAGCCAAGATTGCACCACTGCACTCCAGCCTGGGCGACAGACCAGACCCTGTCTCAAAAAACAACAAACAGACATATTTTTGCATAGGAAACAAATAAAAAATTGCAGAAGAAGCCTGATCACTTGAGATCAGGGGTTTGAGAGCAGCCTAGGCAACATGGTAAAACTTCTCTACCAAAAATACAAAAAATTAGCCGGGTGTGGTGGTGCATGCCTGTTTTTTTTGTTTTGTTTTGTTTTGTTTTTTGTTTTTTTGAGACAGAGTTTCACTCTTGTTGCCCAGGCTGGAGTGCAATGGCATTATCTTAGCTCACTGCAACCTCCGGCTCCCGGGTTCAAGCGATTCTCCTGCTTCAGCCTCCCAAGTAGCTGGGATTACAGGCATGCGCCACCACGCCCGTCTAATCGTGTAGTTTTACTAGAGATGGGGTTTCTCCATGTTGGTCAGGCTAGTCTCGAACTCCCAACCTCAGGTGATCTGCCCACCTCAGCCTCCCAAAGTGCTGGGATTACAGGCGTGAGCCACCACGCCCAGCCAATTTTTGTATTTTTAGTAGAAATACCCAGTTACCCAGGAGGGTAAGGTGGGAGGATTGCCTGAGCCTGGGAGGTGGAGGTTGCAGCGAGCCAAGATCGTGCCACTGGACTCCAGCCGGGGTGACAGAGCAAGACCCTGTCTCAAAAAAAAGCAAAAATTGCAGTAGAATGTGGCAAGATATAATAACATTTCATAAGGTACAGCATAAATACAAAAGTATAGGAGTGATTTACTCTATAGGGGAGGGAAAGTGGGGCAAAGAAATCTCAGGGAGATGGAATAAAGAGTGCTTTCTGAAGGAAGAATAGGTTAACCAGGAACACAAGGAATGTGTAAAGGCGTGGAGAAATGATAAAATAAGAAATATTTGTGAGAAATTACAAACAGGCCAGGATGGACTGGAGTAAGAAGAGTTTGAAAATTGTTAATTCTAAAACATGTTATTAAAAAGGCATTAGAGAGGCATTTTATATGAAGGTTGAAGGAGGACTTAAACATAGATTATTCTTCTCAGGGAAAGATACCAAATGTCTGTATGTCTGTACCATCTTCTTTGAGACTTATTTGCTCCACTTTTCCTCCCCTATAGAGCAAAAAAAAGTTCGATACTTTTTTTTTTTTTTTTTTTTGAGACTAAGTCTCACTCTGTTCCCCAGGCTGGAGTGCAGTAGCCCAATCTTGGCTCACTGCAACCTTCACCTCCCAGTTTCAAGTGATTATCCTGCCTCAGCCTCCTGAGTAGATGGGATTACAGGCACCTGTCACCACTCTCAGCTAATTTTGGTTTTTGTTTTTGGGTTTTGTTTTGTTTTGTTTTGTTTTGTTTCTTGAGACGGAGTTTCACTCTTGTTGCCCACGCTTGAATGCAATGACGCTATCTCGGCTCACCGCAACCTCCGCCTCCCAGGTTCAAGCAATTCTGCTTCAGCCTCCCGAGTAGCTGGGATTACACACATGCGCCACCATGCCCATCTAATCGTGTATTTTTACTAGAGATGGGGTTTCTCCATGTTGGTCAGGCTGGTCTCGAACTCCCAACCTCAAGTGATCTGACCACCTCAGCCTCCCAAAGTGCTGGGATTACAGGCGTGAGCCACCGCACCTGGCCAATTTGTGTATTTTTAGTAGAGACAAGGTTTCGCCATCTTGGCCAGGCTGGTCTCACCTCCTGACCTGAAGTGATCCACCCGCCTCGGCCTCCCAAAATGTTGAGATTACAGACATGAGCCACCATGCCCGGCCTCGATACATTTTTTATTTCTGTAGTATCCTTACAAATATCTTAACCCATTCTATTGCAGTTTTTTATTTGTATTTGCTTCCCATGAAAAAATTTTTGTTCAGTTTGTTTGTTTGTTTGTTTGTTTTGAGATGGAGTCTTACTCTGTTGCCCAGGCTGGAGTGCAGTGGTGTGATCTCTGCTCACTGCAACCTCTGCCTACCAGGTTCAAGTGATTCTTCTGCCTCAGCCTCCCAAGTAGCAGGGATTACAGACGTGTGCCACCACGCCCGGCTAATTTTTGTATTTTTAGTAGAGATGGGGTTTCACCATGTTGGCCAGGCTGGTCTCGAACTTCTGACCTCAAGTGATCTACCCGCCTCAGCCTCCCAAAGTGCTGAGATTACAGGCGTGATCCACCACGCCTGACCCAGATAGGACTTTTGACTTTAACGGAATCATAATTCCACTGTGATATCTAACAGAATTCATAATTTTTAAATGCATGTCTAAATTTCCCCTATTATCGCAAATCCCCAATCCCAGCACTTTGGGAGGCTGAAGTGGGAGGATCATCTGAGGTCAGCAGTTCAAGATCAGCCTTGCCAACATGGTGAAACCCCGTCTCTACTAAAAATACAAAAATTAGCTGGATGTGGTGGCACATGCCTGTAATCCCAGCTACTCGGGAGGCTGAGGCTAGAGAATCGCTTGAACCCAGGATGCAGAGGTTGCAGTGAGCTGAGACAGTGACATTCCACTCCAGCCTGGGCAACAGAGCAAGACTCCGTCTTGGAAAAAAAAAAAACAACTTGATTTTACACATTTAAAAAATATAAATTATACTGATTCCCTGATTCCTAAGGGACATCTCTTTTTATTTTTATTTATTTTTTGTTTTTTATTTTTTTGTGAGATGGAGTCTCACACTGTCGCCAAGGCTGGAGTGCAGTGGCATGATCTCAGCTCACTGCAACGTCCACCTCCCAGGTTCACACCATTCTCCTGCCTCAGCCTCCCGAGTAGCTGGGACTACAGGGGCCTGCCACCACCATGCCTGGCTAATTTTTTGTATTTTTAGTAGACATGGGGTTTCACCATGTTAGCCAGAATGATCTCTATCTCCTGACCTCAGGATCCACCTGCATCAGCCTCCCAAAGTGCTGGGATTACCAGCGTGAGCCACCGCGCCCGGCCTTGATTTTTAAATGTATATCCATAGCGTCAAATAATAGACACTAGAGACTACAGAAGGTGGGAGGGTGGGAGATGAGTGAGGGATGAAAAATTACCTGTTGGGTATAGTGTTCCCTATTCAAGTTATGGGTGCACTAAAAGCCCAGACTTCACCACTACGCAATACATGCATGTAAAAAAATCTGCAGTTGTACCCCCTGAATATATAAAAACTTTAAAAATTTTTTAGGAAAAATTTAAATAAAATTTGAAACTCATGGATAAATGTACATCCATAAAATAGCCACTTCAAAGCTGAATGATTATTACTTCCTTTATTTATAGACTTAAAAAAAATAAATTGGCTTTCATTTTTCTTCCTTCGTCCAATCTCCAACAGATTGAAGAAGAGATGTTGGCTTTGCAGAATGAGCGCACAGAACGAATACGAAGCCTGTTGGAACGTCAAGCCAGAGAAATTGAAGCTTTTGACTCTGAAAGCATGAGATTAGGTTTTAGTAATATGGTCCTTTCTAATCTCTCCCCTGAGGCATTCAGCCACAGCTACCCAGGAGCTTCTGGTTGGTCACACAACCCTACTGGGGGTCCAGGACCTCACTGGGGTCATCCCATGGGTGGCCCACCACAAGCTTGGGGCCATCCAATGCAAGGTGGACCCCAGCCATGGGGTCACCCCTCAGGGCCAATGCAAGGGGTACCTCGAGGTAGCAGCATGGGAGTCCGCAATAGCCCCCAGGCTCTGAGGCGGACAGCTTCTGGGGGACGGACGGAGCAGGGCATGAGCAGAAGCACGAGTGTCACTTCACAAATATCCAATGGGTCACACATGTCTTATACATAACTTAATAATTGAGAGTGGCAATTCCTCTGGAGCTGTCTGCCAAAAGAAACTGCCTACAGACATCGTCACAGCAGCCTCCTCACTTGGGTACTACAGTGTGGAAGCTGAGTGCATATGGTATATTTTATTCATTTTTGTAAAGCGTTCTGTTTTGTGTTTACTAATTGGGATGTCATAGTACTTGGCTGCCGGGTTTGTTTGTTTTTTTAACTTTTGGGGAAATTTTGAAAAGTGGAGTTGATATTAAAAATAAATGTGTATGTGTGTGTGTATATATATACATATATACACATATATTATGCATGTGGTGGAAATAATTGGCTAGATAGGGGATTTTTCTGAACACGGCAAAAATAAAACACAGCAAAGTGGCTTCAGTTATCACTTTTGGGTGTCTGTATCGTAAGAAGTTTCTGAAAAGATGTAAAGCCTTTTTATCCCATATCCCAAATTCTTATGAGCCACTCACAGCAGGCAGCATATGTTGAAATAAGTTATTACTGGTACACACCTGCATCCCCTCACTAATATATTTATTTGTTATTAAATTGATCTGACTTCTCAGCCTCATTTGGACTAAAAAAAGGAAGCAGAAATCCATGAACACATTGCTTCTCGGCCTTTTGGCTAAGATCAAGTGTAGAAATCCATGAACACTAAACGACTGCATTGACTTTTTCAGAGAGTAGAAAACAACCTAGTTTTTTTTTTTTCCTGAATGCTTCATAGGCTTGTGAGTGATTTTTGTCCATTCAGTTGTGCCTTCTTTGTATTACGATAAGATGGGGGTACTTAAGGAGATCACAAGTTGTGTGGATTGCATTAACAAATCTGTGAGCCTTCAATGGGGAAGACCAGAAGGGTGAGAGGGGCCCAGAAAGTTCATATGGTGGGTATGTCCCGCAGCAGAGTGAGGTGAAGCTTACATGTCCTGATGTTTTGTTGCTTATACTGTGATATCTCATCCTAGCTAAGCTCTATAATGCCCAAGACCCCAAACAGTACTTTTATTTTGTTTGTACAAAAAGACATATAGCCAATACAAATCAAATGCCAGAGGTATTTGAATGATGCCATATTTGCAAATTGCCACCTATTGAAATTCTCATCACACTACATAGACATAATTATTATCTCCTTTTGGCTTATGTGATTTTCTGTTTACAAGTAGAATAGCCAATTATTTAAATGTTTAGTTGCCACAGTGAACCAGGAGTCACTGAGCCAATGACTTTACCAGCTGCTGACTAATCCTCATCACCACTGTAGATTTTGCTGCATGTGCAGGTCCTCTATTTTTAATTGCTGTTTTCATTGCTGCAGTACTTTACAAACTTCTAGTTCGTTGAGGCTTAGTGGCCATTTGGCATCAAGTTAACATCACACAATAGGAAACACCACTTCCACAAGTCTCAAGCCTCAGTGCTAAAGTACTACTGAAAAGGAACTAGGAAGTTTGGCCAATTAAGAAAAAAAAAGTAAAAGTAAGTTATAGTGGTCAGGGAATCTCTTGACGAAAGCTAACTCTTTTTCAGGGGGCACATGTTTTGTTTTGTTTTTTGTTTTGTTTTGTTCTGTTTTGTTTTGTTGTACAATGAAGGATGAACCCAATGCTAAAAAGTCAGTTGTTTTCTTGGTTTTCCATTTTTTGTATAGAAATTGAGTTGGAGGTGGGTAGGAAGCTGTGAGTATGACTTGAAGAAAAATATCCTTTTCAATGACAAATCAGAGTTTCTTACAAGTTACTGTCCTGCTCCCTTCCAAGTTGTCTTGAAGAATCCTTGCTGCTAACTCTGGATCCTGCTTCTCCTATAGTCAGGGGGCTCCAAGGTAGAACTCTCTTAAGTCCCTCTCAGTGGCACTCTTTGCCTAGACCAAACTAATGACCAAATAGTAATCAATCTATCGCTGTTGAAATCCTGGTTTTCTCAACCAAATTGTAAGTCTTCCCCAGGTATGTCAGTCGAGTTGCCATGAATCCTCGCCTGTAGGAGTTTCTGAGATTCAGGAAACTGGAAGGAAATTAATGTTTTAATGTAAATGTTTTTAAAACCAAGATCACCATAGAGTTCACACAAAATTTTAGGCAGTGTTTCAAGAAGCACTCTTATGTGTTGTCCTTTCGGCCATGCTCCAGGTCACCAGTTTTTAGGTAAATATGACATGTACTTAAAATATCAGTGAAAGGGGCTTTTGGTTGTCTCAGTATCTTTTTTGCATTCAGGTATTATAGTGTTTCCAACAAATTGAGAAATCTGCGTATTTGGTGTAAAATGATAAGAGAGAGCTTTAGAATTTAATAAAATATCAAAAATATAATTTGATACCCTTAAAAATTATTCATAGATCTGGCTGCTCTGTACTACTGGATGGGTGGAATAGGGAAGCAGATTAGTTTTGCATACAAAACTCTTTCAAACCCAAAATACTACTGGTGGTACATTTTAAAGTCCAGTTGTGGACTTAAATTTAAGTCAAATTGAGTTACTGAGTCCATTCAGATCTCCAGTAGGGTTTTTTATCTAATGTAATTATTTGGCCACCTGTTTTTCATGTAGATCATGACTCTGCCTGGATTTTACCATTAAGTTAATTTTAAAGTATATATATAGTTTACAAAAATGATTCAAATTAATTGGTTTGTATATGTTTGTGAGATCTAGCTTCTGAGGAATCTCATACATGGTAGGAACCATCACAGAGTAAAGCTTGTAGCAGAAAAATTGGAAAGGTTTTGAGATATCCTAGGGAAAGAGCAAGCACTTTCTGGGGAATCAGTGGGCAAATATCAATATTTGATCAAATTAACACTACCTCCTTCCCAGTGTTGGTGTTCACTCACTATATATGTCTTTAAGAAAATTAAAAGTGTGGAAAATTTGTGTAGCATATCAAGAAGTTGTAAATGCTATATCTGGTATCCAGAGGCTGGCTGTAAAAAGTTCCTTGGTGTCACTCTAATCTCCCATTTTTTTGGTTAGCATTTTAAAAATGCAAAGCCACATACTTTGAAATATATTATTCCAAATTGAGCTCCCTTCCCTTTGCACATATTTTTTCCTCCCCTTATTGAAGTCAGCTCAAACCCCAAATTCTAGTATCCAGAAGTATTTTTGTTTGTATAATGTTATCTGAAAAATGTGTTTATATTATATTTTCAGAGCTGCAATTCTTATTTGCCATTTCAATACCTACAGATAAAGAGTCTTACATTTGAAGCCACACACACTGGTGTAATATGCTTAGTACTCTAGGTCAAGGATTTGTTGGTAAATGGAACATTTTAGCATAGTCATTATGATATTTGGTTGCCTTAGACATCAGGCAAACATTCAGTACACTAAAGAAACTATCCTGGACACTCCCTCCCACCTCCACCAGTTTTTTTCTCACCCCCTTTTCAAAAATTGAAAACTCTATGAGTGTCTTTTTCAGACCATAAAGCAGACTTTAGTGACTTTCTATTTCTGTAAATACTAAATGTCTGGCATTTTAAACTTTTATAGAATACATTGTGTTGGACACTGGAATAATACTATTTATTTTCACCTGTGAAAAATGACTTCATTGTACTTGAAACACCTCCTTTGCATTTCTCCATTTGTGCCATTCACTAGTGGAAATAAATTGTATTATACCATGATCTACTGGCTTTTTAAAACTGTGTTAAATATGCACATTTTTGGCACAGCTATTATCATTTGTATGTATATATTGTATATACATATAAGTGTGTGTATAGATAGATGGATGGATGTAACTCATACTGTACATTTCCATCAGGGCACTTAAAGTTCTGTTATTTTTGTTTGGTTTTGTTATTTCAGTCCTCAGTTAAGGCAAGAATGCATGTGTTTCTTAAGAATGAGTACTCTGCGTTGATATTTATGAGAAGGTCGTCATTAGATGCAGTCTTTTCCTTTTTAATCCCCTCTTGGCATTTGTGTGAGTGGAGAGGACGTTAAATAAAATTTGGAATCATAAGTTGCAATGCAGTAAAATGGTGCTGGGGAAGGAGCCGGTTAGTGTTTCTGTGAGTTTGTGTTGTGATGCAATAAAAGATAAGTAATGCAGAGAGAGATGAACCATGGAAAGTAAGAACACTGGTGGTGATTCCTCTGCAAAGATGATTAAAAAAAAAAAAAAACAATACATCACACAATCTTCATGTGCTTTCTGTATGTATTTCTTAGTAGTGATACCATTGATCCTCTTACTTTTTTTACTCCATTAATACTAATAATTATATACTTTGCTGAGGATCAAAACAGCCAAGAAAGGAATTACTGCTAAAACATCTAAGATTCTCCTAAACTGTAACATCAACAGGAAATGGCCACTGGGAGAGAAGGATTTGGTATTGGGTGAGGGGCTTTCTCCCTTTACCTGCCTCTTCTTGCTTGCTCTAATAGTAAGTTCTTTGTGCACCTTCCACCACTTCTGAGCCACTACTATTCAAGTAGAGATTTGCCCCAACACATTAACTTTTTCCTTGGAGGTTTAAATGGCCCTGCATTTTGTCCTATGCTCACAATGTGAAGTGTCTTGTGTATTCAAGTCAAAAAATAGTATGTTTAAGGTATATAAGTGTGAATCTCCTATAATGATGGAAGAAGATATTCTCTTGTCTTAGATAGAAAAGAGCCTTCTCTAAGAGCAGTGTCAAAACTTGGGCTGTCATCTTTGAGCTGTTTACCAAAATGCAGACCATTATTGAAGAAAAACAAATTCTCTATTTTGTTTTCCCCCATCTAACATGATAGTGCCCACAACCAGGTTGTAGCATTGCCTTTTAAAAGAGACTCACTCACTCTTAGTTTTTAAGAACTGGAAATTTCCCATCCTCAGATTCCTTCAAGGATGAAGAGTTGGCTGTACACTTAGCAGACTTGCCTCTTATATGCAAGGACTACTGATTGAAGTCTGTTTTGCTGTGTCTGGTTATGTTGTCTGCACTTTTATGAAATCACTACAATAGGTCTGCATTGGAAATGACTATTAATTTGTAAAGAAGTAAGTTTTATTAAACACTGTCTAGAAAAAGAAAGTGAAGCTGAGAACTCTTCCTTTATTGTACTTTTATATTTTCTGCTGAATTCTGGTAGTTCCTTTAAAGTCATGTTGACTAATGTTTTCCTCCTTGTTTGTATTCAGATTTCCAAAATTTCACTCATACAAGGGAAGAGACTCCATCTGGCTTAATAGTAGTCTTTAAATCATAAGAAATATATAAATTAGCATGCACCTTATCTGCCTGTTGTGGGTTTCTTAAACTTGCACTTCCTACCCACCCAAAGATAGATATCCTTTAAAGAAAATAAAGGCAGAGAATTAAAACTGGGGAGCCATTTACTATGTCACCGTCACTGTTAACTGTTTCCCAGCAATCTAAACTTTTTGAAGTTTCAGAGGTTTTTTGGTTTGTTTTTTGTTTTTTTTTTTGTATATATGTCTGTGTGATTGTATTGTATTGTTTTGTTTTTAAATATACAAGGAATTCTTTAAGTAGAGAAAAAGGTTAATCCTCACTGAAACACCAGGATGCCCACTGGATATACTAATCTGAACATCTGTAGGTAGTTTGTCATGAAAAAGTGGAGAGAAGATGAGACTTTTGAATGAATGAAAAAGGGTATCTTGATGCCCAGAATTCCCCCCAAAGTACGGGTAATTCAACCTGCACAGTTTTGTTTCACTCAAAGTATTTAGCACTTGTGAGTGAAAAATCATGTAATTATCTGTAAATATGTAGCTAACAAATTGACCTAGTTTCTGTATTTTTTTGTTTTTGTACTAAAGTTTATAGGTCTGTGCCAGCTAGAGAGAAGTTGCTGTCATTACCAGTTGTGGTCCTAGCATCTAACCCTGAAACCATCCTAGGTGACATTTTTAGAATTAATACTTAAATGTTGTTAAACGGGGGGAAATAAAGCTTAATCATTGGTCAGGTTTGAGATCTTTTGCAGTGAAATAACTTTATTTAATATAAATGATCACATGTCCTCAATCATGAATGAGGTAGGGAGCCTCTCTCCCCCAGTGGCCATGTTTACAAAAGTGTGTTTTGTCTATAAAGTGCAAGTGTTTTAATGTTTATGTAAATTATGCAGGTGATAAAATGGTTTGGAATTGTTTATTGGGCTCTTTAACTGAATTTTCAAATGAAATGAACTATGCTTATTGCTGGCACATTGATCCCATTTCTGGAACATTACGTATGTTCTTTTGTCATTACCCAATTTAACCTCCCTTTCTCTGATATGCCTTGTAGCCAAAGTATTAAAGGCTGATGAACATAGACGAGGGAAATGCATTTCTTAGAAATCCATGAACTCTCAGTTGTATGCTTTCAGTACTCGTGTTAATATGTTTCTATGGCAACTCTGAGGTCAGTGGTTTAGAAATGAGATACCAGTGTTAATGAAAAGTGTGTGCTCTTTGCTTTTGCATGGCTTGGCTTAGTATCCAAGGTGTATTAGGGCCACTTGAAAGCATGAAGACCAGTTATATAGGGAACAGGATTCTCTCAGTGGCACATTTTGCTTTTTCTGAGCCCCAAATACATTGCCTGGGCATGAACATAGTTACCATAAATTGCACATGGTCATGGAGTGAATTATGTGACTTTAAAGGAGGTAACTGCCCAACATTTGCTGATTCTGGGTGGTCTATGTGACTGTTTGGCACATATCCAAAAACCCAGAGGCTATTGGAACCCTTCCAACCCTTTTTCCTTTGTCATAGACAAGTGTATATATAACTTATCAAGATGTTGGCTGTCCTGGTGTATTGCCAGACAGCTCTCTTTTGGTTCCCATTCCAAATGTGCTGCTGTCCTTCTTTGCATTTCACAATATCAAAGAAACCACCACCCTTCTTCATAACAGCATTTTATGCCTTTTATTCCACATTAAATGGGAATTGTGCCTACTTAGGAGTGCCCCTCCAATTAATTACATGCGTCCAAGAATAATCCAAGCCAGAGACACAAGGTGGGAAAACATTTCAAACAAACAAAAAAAAAGTCCTCTTAAGGCCAGTAATTTATCTGCAAAGGTATTTTATCACACCTTGACACCTTATATATGAGCCTATTAGGAGTTGAAGGTGGTTTCATTGAGTAAAATCCAAGAAAAGAGAAGGATGTGTGTGTGGGGTTTCTATTAGAAGATAATTTTGTTCCCATTTTACCTTTCCTTTTTCAATCCTTCTCTGCTAGAACAGGTTAATTCTCCAAATCTTTTTTTTTTTTTTTTTTTTGGGAAATTTTTACAAAAGCAATGGTTGGATGTAAATAACATTTAAAGTATACTGCACATAACTTCCCCGGACTGTTCCAATCTGATAATTTGTAAATGCTTTAGAGTTTTTTAAATTAACACTTGTGTTGCTAAATCCTATTTATGTAAGTCTGCTAAAGTTTTTTAGCCCACTTAAAACTTAAGACAACCATTTAAATAATGGATGGGTTACTATGAGCAAATTAGCTTTCAGAACCCCCTTGTTTTAGTATATGAAAAAGCCTAATGCGCATTAATGAGGTTGAAGAGACTATGAGAAATATGTATAGTGTATATTTTAAAACAGCTTTGCTTGTATTGTGAAGATTTAAAAACAAACTTGAGATTTCTAACGTAACTATTAACACAGTTTTAACATAAGTTATCCCACTGGGTTTAAGAGCATCTTGAATGTATAATCCTTTTTGTAACCCAGGTTGGTTTCTACTTTTACCAGTCACCCAAACGTATTTATGTTTTTAGTTTTATGTACTCATTTCCCTTTGTTTTCCTCAAACAGCATGATTTTTTTTTGCACATGTAGAAATTTTTTAAAAGAAAGAAATTAGTACATCATTTTCTCTGGATTTTCTTCACTTCCGTCTTCCTTTCTACTAACCCCTTCCTTAAAGGCCATATCACTCCATTTGCATTATTTGTGCAAATGCCAGGGTTGGTTTTTATTTTTATTTTTGCTATTTACCTAAAAAAAGAAAATGCTTCAGTCAATTGCTTTTTTATTTAAAAAAAAAAAAAAAAAAAAGAAAAGAAAAAAAGCTGTAACCTTATCATTTCTGAGTAGACCATTGAGAGATGAATGCACACCTGTAATAGCCCAGGACCAGCTCTGGTGGCTAAAGGGAATATGTTAACTAAGCAAGAGGTTCTTTTCTAAAAGTGGTATCTGTTATCCACAATGTACTTCAGTTATTCCCACAAGTCAGGGGTCCAGATAAAATGAGGGTTATCAGCTAACTGATATGCTATCATTGAGGTTCATCAATGAATTTGTACATTTCTAGTTCCCTTTGGTGAAGGGAAAAATGATGATTTTGCAAGACCTAGATTTTGGCTTGGTTTCTTGCCTCCTTTTTTGGCAGCCTTCATCTTCTCATCTCCCAAACCCCTTGAGCCTGTAGGGTTTTCATAGTGGACAAAGAACTTGTGGTCTTTTAAAACTGGGACTGATATTTTTTTGAGAGAGTATCATGTTGAAAGTGTGATGTTCTACCACTTTACCAATAACTAATTTTAAATACACACTGTCCTCTCGATTTTTGGACCAAACAGACGCTCACAGTGGAGGCTTATCAAGGGTTGCATTGGGGAAGAAGCCTCTCCCTTTCTGTCAGCACCAGCTGGTAAAGGTGACTGTACAGATGTGCATTTTCCTTTTGGTATAAATGGTCCACAGCACTAACTGGTAAGGCTTATTGTACAGTATATTGTCAGTATTCTTCTGGTTCAGCATACCTTATAGTTCATATATAACCTGTATTAATTGTATAGATCGTGCATTTAAAGCTGTTACCAAGTTGTCAGAACATAAGAGCGAAAACAAGGTCATATGTAATATTTTGTTTGTAAGTATCCTTTGTATCATAGCAAAGGAAATGTTTAAAAAAATCAACTGTAATAAAGTAATTTTAGTACACAGTGTCTGTCCAGTTTTTTAAAGCAATTTTATTCCCATGAAGATAAACTCTGTTGAGTGACTGTTGGATAATTACTGAACCTTAGGCAGTGTGCTGAATGTTGGGGTTACAAAAATGGGATTACCACTCAGATGGTAAGAGTGTACCATCTGATAAAGATACAAACCCTCGTCCGGGTGTGATGGCTCGCGTCTGTAACCCCAGCACTTTGGGAGGCTGAGGTCAGTGGATCACCTGAGGTCAGGAGTTCAAGACCAGCCTGGCCAACATGGTGAAACCCTGTCTCTAGTAAAAATGGAAAAATTAGCTGGGTGTGGTGGCGGGCACCTGTAATCCCAGCTACTTGGGAAGCTGAGGCAGGAGAATCGCTTGAACCCGGGAGGTGGAGGTTGCAGTGAGCTGAGATCGTGCCATTGCACTCCAGCCTGGGTAACAGAGTGAGACTCCGTCAAAAAAAAAAAAGACATAAACCCCCTAGGCTAATTGGCTTGCCTCCTGTCTGCCCAGAGTGAAGTGGCCTATTGTGTTCTGGGTGTGAGATTATTCTAGTTGAAATTCTGACTGATCCAAGTTTTTAAGTTTTATTTATACCTTGTGGTCTGCATAACTACAGCTCCGATACATGGAGCCAGAAATGTAAGCAGTTCCCTTGGGTCTTGCACAAAGCCTCAAAAGGTAATCTTATCTGGGCTTATCTCCCTAGATTTGAAAAATCACATTTTAGCCCTGTATGGGGGCAGTAAACCATCAAATCAAGTCCTATTTAAAACCCTGTGACTTTTTTTTGTCAGAAGACTAATTCAGAGGGGGAAATGCTTAGGGGCTGGGATTTATGTTTTTTAATTTAAAAAGAAAATATGGCCAAGCGTGATGGCTCAACCTGTAATCCCAGCACTTTGGGAGGCTGAGGCAGGCAGATCATCTGAGGTCAGGAGTTTGAGACTAGCCTGACCAACGTGGTGAAACCCCATCTCTACTAAAAATACACGGTGAAACCCCATCTCTACTAAAAATACAAAAAGTTAGCCGGGCATGGTGGCGGGCACCTATAGTCCGAGCTACTTGGGAGGCTGAAGCAGGAGAATGGCGTGAACCTGGGAGGCGGAGCTTGCAGTGAGCTGAGATTGTGCCACTGCACTCCAGCCTGGGCAACAGAGCGAGACTACATCTCAAAATAAAATTAAATAAATACATAATAAAAATACAAAAATTAGCCAGGCGGTGGGTGCCTGTAATTCCAGCTACTCAGGAGGCATAGGCAGGAGAATTACTTGAACCTGGGAGGCGAAGGTTGCAGTGAGCCAAGATCAGGCCACTGCACTGTGACCTGGGTGACAGACCGAGATTCCATCTCAAAAAAAAAAAAAAAAGAAAATAGCTTTTGGGTTTTTTGTTTGTTTTTTGTTTTTGAAGCAGCCTCTCTCTGTTACCCAGGCTGGGTGGTGTGATCTTGGCTCACAACAACCTGTGCCTCCCAGGTTCAAGTGATTCTTGTGGCTCTCAGCCTCTGAAGTAGCTGGGATTACAGGGGTGTGCCACCTCGCCCAGCTAATTTTTGTATTTTTAGTAGACATGGGGTTTCTCCATCTTGGCCATGCTGGTCTTGAACTCCTGACCTCAGATGATCCACCTGCCTCGGCCTCCCAAAGTGCTGGGATTACAGGCGTGAGCCACCACACCCAACCAAGAAAACAGTTTTAAGTACCATTTTTTAAAGTATAATTTAGGGTACCTACCATATTGAAAAGAAGACTTAAAGTGGCAGTTTTTTAACTCCTAGGATGTCGATATTAAACTATTTTGAGATTAACATTTATATAGTGTTTAATTTGCTTGCCTCAAACAGCTGTGTGGCAGCCAGATGCAGTGGCTCATGCCTGCAGTCATACCACTTTGAGAGGCTGAGGTGGAAGGATTGCTTGAGACCAGGAGTTTGAGACCAGCCTGGGCAACATAGTGAGACCCTATCTCTACAAAAAAATAATAAAAATATTAGCTAAGCATGGTGACACATGTCTGTAGTCCTAGCTACTTGGGAGGCTGAGGTGGGAGGATCGCTTGAGCCTGGAAGGTTGAGGCTGCAGTAAGCCATGATCATACCACTACATTCCAGCCTGGGTGTCAGAGCTAGACTTTGCCTTGCAGAGCCAGAATTAGACCCCAGACCTCATCTCCAGTATTTTCAATATACCCACCTGAATTTGGAGTAACTCAATGGGATTAAAACACAAGATTTCTACGGCATAGAGGTTCACACCTATAGTTCCCCCTACTCGGGAGTAGGATGGGATGAGGTGGGATGATTGCTTGAGCCCAGGAGTTTGGGGTCCAGCCTGGGCAACATAAGGAGATTCCGTCTCTAAAAAAAGATTCTGGCCGGGCGCGGTGGCTCACGGCTGTAATCCCAGCACTTTGGGAGGCCGAGACGGGCAGATCACGAGGTCAGGAGATCGAGACCATCCTGGCTAACACGGTGAAACCCCGTCTCTACTAAAAAAATACAAAAAACTAGCCAGGCATGGTGGCGGGCGCCTGTAGTCCCAGCTACTCGGGAGGCTGAGGCAGGAGAATGGTGTGAACCCGGGAGGCGGAGCTTGCAGTGAGCTGAGATCCGGCCACTGCACTCCAGCCTGGGTGACAGAGCAAGACTCCATCTCAAAAAAAAA